>NC_045806.1:62243442-62532391 GCF_009873245.2 Balaenoptera musculus | reverse complement strand
ATTTTGTACCCTGCTACTTTACCAGATTCATTGATTAGCTCTAGTAGTTTTCTGGTGGCATCTTTAGGATTCTCTATGTATAGTATCATGCCATCTGCAAACAGTGACAACTTTGCTTCTTCTTTTCTGATTTGGATTCCTTTTATTTGTTTTTCTTCTCTGATTGCTGTGGCTAAAACTTCCAAAACTATGTTGAATAATAGTGGTGAGAGTGGGCAACCTTGTCTAGTTCCTGATCTTACTGGAAATGGTTTCAGGTTTTCACCATTGAGGACGATGTTGGCTGTGGTTTTGTCATATATGGCCTCTATTATGTTGAGGAAAGTTCCCTCTATGCCTACTTTCTGGAGGGTTTTTATCATAAATGGGTGTTGAATTTTGTCGAAAGCTTTCTCTGCATCTGTTGAGATGATCATATGGTTTTTCTCCCTCAGTTTGTTAGTATGGTGTATCACGTTGATTGATTTGTGTATACTGAAGAATCCTTGCATTCCTGGAATAAACCCCACTTGATCATGGTGTACGATCCTTTTAATGTGCTGCTGGATTCTGTTTGCTAGTATTTTGTTGAGGATTTTTGCATCTATGTTCATCAGTGATATTGGCCTGTAGTCTTCTTTTTTTGTGACATTTTTGTCTGAATTTGGTATCAGGGTGATGTTGGCCTCGTAGAATGAGTTGGGGAGGGTTCCTCTCTCTGCAATATTTTGGAAGAGTTTGAGAAGGATAGGTGTTATCTCTTCTCTAAATGTTTGATAGAATTCGCCTGTGAAGCCATCTGGTCCTGGACTTTTGTTTGTTGGAAGATTTTTAATCACAGTTTCAATTTCAGTGCTTGTGATTGGTCTGTTCATATTTTCTATTTCTTCCTGGTTCAGTTTTGGCAGGTTGTGCATTTCTAAGAATTTGTCCATTTCTTCCAAGTTGTCCATTTTATTGGCATAGAGTTGCTAGTAGTAATCTCTCACGATCGTTTGTATTTCTGCAGTGTCAGGTGTTACTTCTCCTTTTTCATTTCTAATTCTATTGATTTGAGTCTTCTCCGTTTTTTTCTTGATGAGTCTGGCTAATGGTTTATAAATTTTGTTTATCTTCTCAAAGAACCAGCTTTTAGTTTTATTGATCTTCACTATCGTTTCCTTCATTTCTTTTTCATTTATTTCTGATCTGATCTTTATGATTTCTTTCCTTCTGCTAACTTTGGGGTTTTTTTGTTCTTCTTTCTCTGATTGCTTTAGGTGCAAGGTTAGCTTGTTTATTTTGAGGTGTTTCCTGTTTCTTAAGGTAGGATTGTATTGCTATAAACTTCCCTCTTAGAACTGCTTTTGCTGTATCCCATAGGTTTTGGGCCGTCGTGTCTCCATTGTCATTTGTTTCTAGGTATTTTTTGATTTCCCCTTTGATTTCTTCAGTGACCACTTGGTTATTAAGTACTGTATTGTTTAGCCTCCATGTGTTTGTATTTTTTACAGATCTTTTCCTGTAATTGATATCTAGCCTCATAGCGTTGTGGTCGAAAAAGATACTTGATACAATTTCAGTTTTCTTAAATTTACCAAGGCTTGATTTGTGACCGAAGATATGATCTGTCCTGCAGAATGTTCCATGAGCACTGGAGAAAAATGTGTATTCTGTTGTTTTGGGGTGGAATGTCCTATAAGTATCAATTAAGTCCATCTTGTTTAATGTATCATTTAAAGCTTGTGTTTCCTTGTTTATTTTCATTTTGGATGATCTGTCCATTGATGAAAGTGGGGTGTTAAACTCCCCTACTATGATTGTGTTACTGTCAGTTTCCCCTTTTATGGCTGTTAGTATTTGCCTTATGTATTGAGGTGCTCCTATGTTGGGTGCATAAATATTTACAATTGTTATATCTTTTTCTTGGATCGATCCCTTGATCATTATATGGTGTCCTTCTTTGTGTCTTGTAATAGTCTTTATTTTAAAATGTATTTTGTCTGATATGAGAACTGCTACTCCAGCTTTCTTTTGATTTCCATTTGCATGGAATATCTTTTTCCATCCCCTCACTTTCAGTCTGTATGTGTCCCTAGGTCTGAAGTGGGTGTCTTGTAGACAGCATGTATACGGGTCTTGTTTTTGTATCCATTCAGTCAGTCTGTGTCTTTTGGTGGAAGCATTTAATCCATTTACATTTGAGGTAATTGTCGATATGTATGTTCCTATTCCCATTTTCCTAAATGCTTTGGGTTTGTTATTGTAGGTGTTTTCCTTCTCTTGTGTTTCTTGCCTAGAGAAGTTCCTTTAGCATTTGTTGTAAAGCTGGTTCGGTGGTGCTGAACTCGCTCAGCTTTTGCTTGTCTGTAAAGGTTTTACTTTCTCCATCAAATCTGAATGAGATCCTTGCTGGGTAGAGTAATCTTGATTGTAGGTTTTTCTCCTTCATTACTTTAAATATGTCCTGCCACTCCCTTCTGGCTTGCAGAGTTTCTGCTGAAAGATCAGCTGTTAACCTTATGGGGATTCCCTTGTGTGTCATTTGTTGTTTTTCCCTTGCTGCTTTTAATATCGTCTCTTTATATTTAATTTTTGATAGTTTGATTAATATGTGTCTTGGTGTGTTTCTCCTTGGATTTATCCTGTATGGGACTCTCCGTGCTTCCAGGACTTGATTAACTATTTCCTTTCCCATATTAGGGAAATTTTCAACTATAATCTCTTCAAATATTTTCTCAGTCCCTTTCTTTTTCTCTTCTTCTTCTGGTTCCCCTATAATTTGAATGTTGGTGCATTTATTGTTGTCCCAGAGGTCTCTGAGACTGTCCTCACTTCTTTTCATTCGTTTTTCTTTATTCTGCTCTGCAGTAGTTATTTCCACTATTTTATCTTCCAGGTCACTTATCCGTTCTTCTGCCTCAGGTATTCTGCTATGATCCCTTCTAGAGTATTTTTAATTTCATTTATTGTGTTGTTCATCGTTGCTTGTTTCCTCTTTAGTTCTTCTAGGTCCTTGTTAAATGTTTCTTGCATTTTGCCTATTCTATTTCCAAGATTTTGGATCATCCTTACTATCATTATTCTGAATTCTTTTTCAGGTAGACTACCTATTTCGTCTTCATTTGTTAGGTCTGGTGTATTTTGACTCTGCTCCTTCATCTGCTGTGTGTTTTTCTGTCTTCTCATTTTGCTTATCTTACTGTGTTTGGGGTCTCCTTTTCACAGGCTGCAGGTTCGTAGTTCCCGTTGTTTTTGGTATCTGTCCCCAGTGGCTAAGGTTGGTTCAGTGGGTTGTGTAGGCTTCCTGGTGGAGGGGACTAGTGCCTGTGTTCTGGTGGATGAGGCTGGATCTTGTCTTTCTGGTGGGCAGGTCCACGTCTAGTGGTGTGTTTTGGGGTGTCTGTGGCCTTATTATGATTTTAGGCAGCCTCTCTGCTAATGGATGGGGCTGTGTTCCTGTCTTGCTAGTTGTTTGGCATAGGTTGTCCAGCACTGTAGCTTGCTGGTCGTTGAGTGAAGCTGGGTCTTGGTGTTGAGATGGAGATCTCTGGGAGATTTTCACCATTTGGTATTATGCGGAGCTGGGTGGTCTCTTGTGGACCAGTGTCCTGAAGTTGACTCTCTCACCTCAGAGGCACAGCCCTGATACCTGGCTAGAGCACCAAGAGCCTTTCATCCACACGGCTCAGAATAAAAGGGAGAAAAAATAGAAAGAAAGAAAGAAAGAGGATAAAATAAAATAAAATAAAGATTAAAAAATAAAGTTATTAAAATAAAAAATAATTAATAAAAAAAATTTTTTTAAGTAAAAAAAAATACGGATGGACAGAACCCTAGGACAAATGGTGAAAGCAAAGCTATAAAGACAAAATCTCACACAGAAGCATACACATATACACTCACAAAAAGAGGAAAAGGGAAAAAATAATATATCTTGCTCCCAAAGTCCACCTCCTCAATATGGGGTGATTCGTTGTCTATTCAGGTATTCCACAGATGCAGGGTACAAGTTGATTGTGGAGCTTTAATCTGCTGCTTCTGAGGCTGCTGGGAGAAATTTCCCTTTATCTTCTTTGTTTGCACAGCTCCCGGGGTTCAGCTTCTAGCCCCGCCCGCCCTGACGGGTGAGCAGACAAGCCTCTCGGGCTGCTGAGTGCTGGTCGGCACTGCTCCTCTGTGCGGGAACCTCTCCGCTTTGCCCCCCGCACCCCTGTGGCTGTGCTCTCCTCCGTGGCTCCGATGCTCCCTGCCTCCACCACCCGCAGTCTCCGCCCGGGAAGGGGCTTCCTAGTGTGTGGAAACCTTTCCTCCTTCACAGCTCCCTCCCACTGGTGCAGGCCCCGTCCCTATTCTTTTGTCTCTGTTTTTATTCTTTTTTCTTTTGCCCTACCCAGGTACGTGGGGAGTTTCTTGCCTTTTGGGAGGTCTGAGGTCTTCTGCCAGCATTCAGTGGCTGTTCTATAGGAGCAGTTCCACGTGTAGATGTATTTCTGATGTATCTGTGGGGAGGAAGGTGATCTCCGCGTCTTACTATTCCGCCATCTTCTCCTCTCCCCCCCCCCTTTTTTTTTAAACTGGTCTGTGAAATCCAAAAGATAGGACTTTTATACACAGCCAGGACTGATGTACTATTATAAGGTCTCTCCTTCTAACACATCCCTGCTCTATTCTGTCTTCATCTCCACACCGTCCTCCTCTCTCCTCTGATCTAGTAGCACCTGACCTAATCTTCCCTCCACTTCTTAAACTCTACGATTGCTTGTGTGTTCAGGTCAGTTCCTACTGATTACTCTACCTGGACAACTTTTCACCCTGTTAAGACGTACCTTAAATAGTCACCTTCTATTTAACTTCCCTCCACTTTCCAACACAGTGCTAGGTGAGTCTCCCAGGGTGCTGGCTGAGTCCAGCATAACATCTCCCCTTTCTCAGCAGGGTGGTCAAGCATTTAATTTTAATTATAATCCATCTTTTCATGAGAGTTGAAAGAATTTGATAGAACCAAGATATGTAGGCTAGTTTGTATCCAAAGAAGTTTCGATATTTCTAAAATTGAGGAAGTAATAATTTCCAAAACATATGTACTTATATATGACATATTTACTTATATATGTGTGTGAAAGTTTTACAACAGATTTCACTATTATTTATCTTTTCTGTTTTAAAGTTATAATAGCTTTTGAGGTCATTTAAAGAACTTAGTCATGTCCTGAATATTTTAGTAGGTGTGAATAAATAAGTTTCTGTTATTTTAGTGTACTATTATGTAGTATCATTCATATTTGAAAGTAAATGTATGCTGTTGTGAGATAGAGTGGTCTAACTTGTAATTTCTATTTAATTGCATTTATTTAATAAACTGACAAAAATTATAGGTTGAATAACAGGTGAACTTTTATGATTTTTTGACTGAGCTTTTTAGAAAAAATTAAATAGTAGACTAACTATACTTTCAATTTTGTATAACTGAGAATTTACTTCAAATTTTATAGCTTAGACTTTATGTACTCTTTGAAAGGGAGAATAATAATATTAAAGTTTATCAGGTTATTTAAATTATACACGTAATTTTAAAGTCATTTATTCGAATGTGCCATTATGTTAATGTTGCCTTTCAAATACCTGTTAGTTATATTTTAAATTGGTTCTTTCATTGAAAGGATATTTAATGTCCTATATTTTAATACCTGCACTGTGAATTAGCCTCAGTCATAAGATGGTAGTGTATTCAAGTTCAACAGTGATAGTGTTGAGGATTATTAAACCAGGCTTTTCTTTAGGGGTTGCATACTAAAACAGTCACTGAAGCATCCATTCCTCCCAAAAAAGAATAATTTTCAGAATATTCTTTATTTGTATTTTTTACAGGGCTTGGAAAATATTTAAAACTGAGCTTTTAAGAGGAAAAAACTAGATTGCTAGATTTTTTTCTAAATCAGCATTCTTTTTTTTTAATCCCAATTTTGTTTAAAAGCTGAGGTTTTTATATGGATACCCTCTCCTGCCACACACATACATATATTTACTTTATAGTTGAAAAATGCTTAGTTGGGTCTACTAATACTGCATAATTTTTCTCATAATTTCTCTCTCAGTGGGGCTAAATAATTTTTTTTTCATTGAAGCAAAATTTGATTTGGAGATTGCTTAAAGAAATTACCCATTGTTGATAGAAGTTCTGCTTCATTATTGTGGGACTACACTGTAGCCTTCAAATTTTCCAAGTATTTTATCATTTGGTAATACTTTGCTTTTCAGACTGGAAAACATGCAAATGATTATTTTTTTTCCCTACTAGCTTGGTGTAGGTATTCTTTTGATGCAGGCTCTGTGCTGTTAATCCAGCATATTTTTGGAAGTGATCAATGATTCCTGGATATTGTTCATGCTAATAAAGATATTTGATGATTGTTTACCTGATTTCAGCAAAGATTAATGGCATGAGTATATCTCACGTTCCTTTGACATATGACTTTGGTTTCTATTTTAAACACTTTTCCAAATGTTCATCTTCTATACTTGTCTTTATCTGTTCTCTATACAAATTTGCTAAATCTGGAATAATTTTTTTCTGTGAATTTTTTTTCATGGTGGTCCTATTTGGTTAGCAGAATTGCTTTAGTTCTCCTTTATTGGGCTTGAAAAACAAAGGTAGCATTTTAAATGAGTATTTTACTTGTTTCATGTTTGAGTAAGGGTTTTAAATGTCTGGCAATTTTAAGGTAATTCTTTTTCAATTTACTTTTTCTTTACAGTGCAGGTAAGTATTGTAAGTCAAGTATAATACAGGTGTCTAGCCACTGGATAGGATCTATTTGTAGATATCTAAACTGGTTACAGTTGCCACCAGCTCTCTTTTTTATGCTAGAATTCCCAGCAAGGAAAGAAATATGGTCATTAGTGGTGATCTCTCTGCTTAAGATAAAAATATTATGTTCAGCCTTCCGTTCCTGTTCTCTATTCTTTGGTGATATTGTAATGGGACTTTTAGATAATGAGAAAAAGCACCCCCTGCAAAAGGAGAGTTTGGAATTTTCTAGTGTTAGCAAAAAAGGTTTATTTTTCTGACTATATCGTCTTTGTCTTTTACTTTGAATTTTAAAAATAGAATTGAGACACATAAGTCTTTGTTTTTACTTTTCAGGGATAAAAATATTGAACTATTTAGTATGATCTTTAGTATGATCAAATTTTCTAAATTTATATCAATGTTAATAAATTTTTTCTTGTTAAAATTTCCTCTAAAACTGGCTTAGATTTTTACATAAAATCCGGGAATACACATTTTGTAATTTGAGCCCATGTATAAATTGTTAATAAACTGTGGGTTCTTAATTTCATACAGCTTTTATTTTTCTACTCCTAAGATTTTTTTTAAAAAGTTATTTGATATTAATTTTCAGAAAACAGTGATGTTTTTCATTAACTGCAAACATTGTAGAACATCTGACTTAAAAAATAGTTTCATACTGTTGTTCAGCTTTTTGGTTATTTAGTGACTTCATCATTATCTCATGAATAGCACTATCTTTAGGTGCAGATCATTATGCCTTGGTTATAGTTTTTCATAGAAAGGTTTATATCAAGATACTAATTTTGGGGAATTCCTTGGTGGTCCAGTGGTTAGGACTTCATGCTTCCCCTGCAGGAGGCCCAGGTTTGACCCCGCAAGCTGAGTAGCGCCGTGAAAAAAAAAAGATACTAATTTTGAACCAAGGAGTTAAAAAAACACTAATACAGATTTTGAAGATGAGGAATTCCATTGTAATTCTGTGAATTTTTTTTTTTTTTTTTGCTGTGCTGTGTGGCATGTGGGATCTTAGTTCCCTGACCAGAGATTGAACCCGTGCCCCCTGCATTGGGCGTGCAGAGTCTTAACCACTGGACCACCAGGGAAGTCCCTGAAATGCTTTATTTTTTATTCTCAACCTGAAGTACGTAACATTTGTTAAAACAAAGCCTCCTTCCCTACTAGAAGAATGTGTGTTCCTCACAAAAAATATTCAACATTTTTTGGACTATAGTCATTTGAATTGTTTTACATATCAACCTTTTATATATGGTATGATGTTTTAGTACTACATTTACTTAGTTGTTTTTTTTATCTCAAAACTTATAATCTTATTCAGAATTCTCTGTTTTAACTATTCTATTGTGATATTGTGCACAGAATGTAAAAAAACAATTTAAAATTTTGTCACTTTTGTGTATGGATGTGCAGTATTTTGGCCTTCTAAAAATGTATTTTTCATTTAGCAATTTTCTTCAAGCCTGTTTTCAGAACCTCTTAAAAGATAAAGCAGTAGATTGTAGGATGTATTCAAGATGGCCTGTCAGTACATTTTAGAGATGGTGCATACTGGACGAAAGATGTTTAGAACTCTTTCAAAAAAAATTTTTTTTTAAATCAAAACTTGAATTCTTTCATTTCTAAATCAGTGAAATACAGATAACTTTAAGAATGTGACCTTGGTGTATTGCCCCAAGCACTTATTAGCACAGTAGTAGTGAATGAGTAGAGAATATAGCACTGGCATAGTAAAATTAGTAGCAGATTGGGATTCAGGATCTTAGGTACTACTCCTGGCTTTGCCACTAACTAGCTTTGTTTCTTTGGCCAAGTCATTTCCCCTCTCTAAGCCTGTTTCCTCATCTGTAAAATGACAGAATTGGACTCTAAGATCCCTTCTTCTAGCTCTAACATTTTGTTGCTTTTGTAATGGCTGTTTCTCTACAATTCCCTGGTGCAAGAGATTATTCTCTTGATCACTCCTTTCTTAGAAACTCAGTGTTTTGAATTATTGATTTACCTACCAGCAAGAGGCAGTTTACTTTCTTTTCCTGTTTGAGTGCTTAAACAAGAGGCATTACTGATTTCCTTTCTAGATAGGATCAGAATTACTAAAGGCTTTCTTGGCTCTTTCTCTCTCTCTCTCTGATTGCTTGTTTGTCTTTGCATTGTTGGGCTCATTCCTTATTTTATTTTTGCTTTATTTTAGTAGATGAAGGTGGAAGGTGTAATAAGGCATTATCTTATCTTGGTATTCATTATGTGATTTAGAAGACTTAGCTTGTTCGAGTTTTGCGGTTCTTTTATTTATTCTTTCATGCACCAGTTCATTGTTTGTTTGTGGGTTTTTACCCTCCCTCCCATATTGTTTTGCTTTCTTCCCCTCTCCCTTCCCTCCCTTTCAGGAAAATGGAGGAGTGGCTCCATTACTTCCAGCTCTGTCCAGATTTTCTGCCACAGAGTGGCACAGCCTGTGCCTCTAATGCTTCTGATAGAGTCGTGACTGCTTTGGATGCTACACCTGCCCCAAGATGTAATGTTGAGCATTGAGATTCCAGGGGCAGTACCTTGTTGCCTGGATGATTTTCTCAGAAACGTCCTGGAAAGCCTCAAGAAAGGAGACTTCTGAGCAAACAGAATCAACTAGGGATCATGACTATACATCCATCACATGCATACCAGCACGGGTCCAGCCGAGGCCTCCAAAATGATGCTTTGCCAGCCTCAGCTGGTTCTCAAGTGATGATGTCCTTGAAGTCTCTGTGGCCTGTGACTCAAGAGTTAAGGTAGTGGAGTTTCCCTTAAAGCATCTCACAGCAGGCTTTGTAGATGGGACACATCTCACCTCAACATGTTTGCTGAATACTCAGGTTGAAGGTCAGCCTCAGCCCTTACTTAGGTCCTTCAAATTAAGTTCTAACTTTGAGGTGTCAGCTATGTGATAGGCTAGGTGTGTGATACAGTAGGTCTTTGACATATTGGACATGAGCCATCAGCCATAATTTATGCAAAATAATTTAACTTTATTATTCTTTTTGGGGCTTAATGTATACGGCTATACATTAGGCTTTCCTTTGCTCAAAAGGTGTTAGAGGGCAAATTTAAAACATCTTAGTGAGGTAAAGCTTAGGGAGTCTCTATCACTCTGTATAACTGTCAGTTTGGAGAAAAATGAGCATTCTCTGAAGTTTGTAAATTTTTTTGCTTCTAAAGTATCTGTGATTGTTCTATATATTATGGTCTTACTGAAGGTTGTTGAAAAATCAAGTAATTCTTCATTATGTGGATCTCATTTTATTTTCCATGACTTACGTGATTTTTTTTAGTTGGTATAGAATCTTATTGTTTTATATATTTCATAGTTCTTCTTCATGACAGTCTAGAACTTTAGTATTTGTAGGTTTACATATTTTGACTTTCCGTTTAGTAGACATATTAGGAGTCTAGAGTTTGAAAGAAGAAATATTATGTGGTTTGTTAAAGTTAACAACCAAGTCTTTACAGATTATACGGAATTTAAGACATTTTTTGAACTTGTAAATACAAACTGAAATCAGGTGATTGAACTAAACTTTAGAGTAGCTAAATTAATAATTGTATTTTTGTTGACTATTATTGTACCACCCAAATGGGTATATAAGATCTTGTAACTGCAAGTAAACTATGTTTTTCTATTTGTAACCTATTATCCAGTGCTTCACATTATATGCACACCCGAGCACACACATTTATTCATTACAAAACAGTGGTTTTACTCAAATTGGCTTGAGAAAGTTCTTCCTTGTTCATGGGAAATGATAATGTGGTGTGTATTAAAGATGATTTTAGAGTTTTCCAGAAAGATGCTTTTAATAAACTTAAAAGAACCACCCTTTATTTTGAAACTGTTTCCTAATTTGTGGAGGGTGTGTTTGTTTATTTTTTATTTTATAAAATGATAAAAGTAAATGATATTTGGGTTTAAATTTTTTTTCTTGACAAAATGAAAAGTTGGCAACCCTATATTAGTCCCCATTTTTAAAATGTTTACCGTGTGCAACCGAAGTCAGCAAACCACTGATTTAGAAGTTTAAGAGCAACGAAGACTTTATTGCTCAACTCCATTTGGGTTTTTTTTTAATTTTTAAATTTTTTTGATGTGGACCATTATTAAAGTCTTTCATTGAATTTGTTACATTATTGCTTCTGTTTTATGTTTTGTTTTTTTTGGCCATGAGGCATGTGGGATCTTAGCTCCCCGACCAGGGATCGAACCCGCACTCCCTGCATTGGAAGGCGAAGTCCCAACCACTGGAACACCAGGGAAGTCCCCAACTCCAGTAGGATTTAAATTGGAGTGATCTAATTTTAGCAAGTCAGGTTGGAAACCCTCAGAAAAGCTAACTCATCTGTGGTTTCCTCTTGCAATTGGTAACCCTCTACGTTGTCTAAATATTCCTTATCTATCTGGTTAGGGGGGAAGTACCAAAGGGCATATAGTAAGCATTTATGGAAGTGATTAGCTATTTTGTTTGCTTCAGTCTGTTTAGGTGCCTTTGCTATGTATCTTTGAGTATAAATAGCAATGAACAATGTATCAAAGTTAAGAAGGCATTAACATGCATTAACATATCCTACCATTGAATGTATTCTTGATTTAAATGTGAGTGCATGTTAAGAAGTAAAAAGAGGAGTTTCAAATCCAAAAATAACAAAAGTTCCATAATTCCAGCTGCAAGTTTTTGACTGAGCTAGAGTCATTCTTGATTGCAGAGTAGATGTTTATCCACATAGAAGTTAGTTCATGGAAAACCAAGAATCATGTCAACTTTTGAGCCTTTCTGTAAGGTATTCCTTTGTTACTGTGATTTATGAATTTATATCAAAAGGTGCAAAACACCTCATCTTGCACAAAAACTGCTTTTATCTTACACTTTCAGATGTCTTCCTTTAGTGCAAACATGGAGATTTTTTAGGAATATATTTTATTTTAACATAAGATGGTATTAAAGAATTATTTTCTCATGCTTTTAGCAGTTGATTTTTTCATTAGCAAATTGGTCTTTGAGGAGCATCTTGAAAAATTTTGATATGTTTGAGGCTAATGCACTATCTACTTCTTTGGAAAGTGGAAACTCATTTATGGTAATTTTTGTTCTTTTAACTATGTATGTGGTTAATAGCACTCTTGCTCCTTCTCTGCCCTAGTTTGAATATTATTAGGGATTTTTGATTGCTTCAGTACTTATGTGTTGTATTCTTTCATTTGGTTAGAAGAATTTATGAAGTAAATTGAAATTTAAGGGCCAAAGTATTATCCACTAGTTTGAGGTACTGTTTCACAATAAAGTGGTTTATTACACACTGACTTTCTAAGAATATGTTTTGCTGTTGAATAAATCCTCTCATGTGGAGTTTAGTGTTGGAATGCCATTTGTCTGAATGAATTGATTTACTTTTGTGGGCCTGTCTTGATATTGTAGTTGTTGGATGGTGGCAGCAGAGCAAGTGTAGGATTGGAAAGTTATCCAGCATGAAGTTGGAATTGGTCAAAATAGTTAGTAGAAATGTCCCTGAGATTTTTCACTATATTGCAGAATTGTATAGAACTGGGAGAAAATCAGTGCTAAGAGCATTTTCAAAAATTTTGGTTGGTAGTTTAGGTTAAAATATGGTTTTGATAGACTTTTCTTTATAATAAAAAATCTATTGACACATTTATTTCTATTTTGATACACATAATTCTTTTTGTTTTTAATTTGTTACACTTCACCACCAAATATACAGTTTTTATTGTCTTTTTACTCAAGAATTGCCAAGAAGATGCTTTTAGAAGAAATTAAAGCCAATCTTTCCTCCGATGAGGATGGATCTTCAGATGATGAATCAGAAGAAGGGAAAAAAAGAACTGGAAAACACAATGAAGAAAACCCTGGAGATGAGGGTGAGCTCCCCAAAGAGAAGTATAGGATGTCATAATTATTTGACCAATTCAGGCTTTGAAGACTGTCTGACCATGAAATCTCTTAACACATGCATTTGAAGTTTATTAAAATGTTGAAAACTTTACTACCTTTACTCCGTTTGAATATCTGGTAATAATTGTGCAAGTTTTGTCAGTTACTGCCAATAAACAGATGATTTTTAAAGGAAAATATTTTTTACCTTTTAAAAAAATCTATAAATGTATACTGGTGATATTTAATCAATATTTAATAATAGTAATAGATCAAGTTTGATGTATGAGATAGCCTGTTATCACCAATGCAACCCAGATAAGTACACAGCTCTGATCAGTTCCATAAATCATGATAATTGTCAACAAACAAAATATGTAGTTTTACAACATTTTAAAGGAAAAAAGGCTGAAGGTTTTACTGATTTGTTTTCTCCATTTAGAAGCAAAAAATCAAGTCAATTCTGAATCAGATTCAGATTCTGAAGAATCTAAGAAGCCGAGATACAGACATAGGCTTTTGAGGCACAAGCTGACTGTGAGTGATGGAGAATCTGGAGAAGAAAAAAAGACGAAGCCTAAAGAGCACAAAGAAGCCAAAGGCAGAAATAGAAGGAAGGGTAAGACATTTTAATTCTGATAACAAGGAACATACTGGTTTTATAAACTAAATATAGTTGTGAAATTTAAGTATATTGGCGCCAACAATTGTCCACCTATATTAGGTGAGTATCAGCACACTGACAACAACTATTCTGAGAGTGAAATAAAGAATTTAGAGTGGGAAGATAACCCAGAAACTTGAGAGATGACACAAAGACTATTTTTGACCTTTAGTAGTCATATACATTTAGATTAAAGAGACAAAGAAATATGACAATAAATAAAATATGCATTAAAGTTATGTAGAAAATATAAGACTGCCTGTAAGTGCAGGAAGAAATAATGAGGAAAGATAGAACATACAATTAATTTGGATAGATTTATGCAAGCTTATATGTAAAACTTTAGCCAGATTAAATTTTTATTACATTAAAAGTCTGAGTCCTTCTGCATTGAGTTACTTACATGTTTCCAGCGTCATGGTAAACATCGAGGATACAAAATGAATAAGGAAATCATTGTCTTATGTGATGGTTTTCAACCTGACTACACATGCAGATAACTTGGATTTAAAAATATACCTATGGCAGGGCTCCACCCCAAGCCAATTACAGCATAATTGGTGGTGGTGGGACCTATGTATCCATATGTTTTAAGAGCATCTCTGATATGATTTTTATATGTAGCCAGGTTTGGCAGTCATTGGTTTAGTAAGAATTATTAACATTAATATTATAAGAAATTATAGTACCATGAGGGTTGTCTTGTATAGCAGAGGTATTGTAAAGTGTGGCACTGAGAGGATTTCTTTAGCTTCCTGGGGGCTAGGGGTTATCACCAGAGAAGACTTCACAAAGATGAAGAGTTTCACCCAGCAGATCAAGTTCTAAATGGGGAGCAGGTAGATGTGTTGTGAAGATTTATAATACAAGCAGGGAAAAAATTTTAAAAGCCTCTGCAAATTGTTTAGCACATGGTGGAGGGGATGCAATTAATGTGGTATAGCTGGAGTATAGGAGGGAGTAGGGAAAAGAACAGCAGGAAATTAGGCTGGGCCAATAAGACAGAGACCAGATACTAGAGACCTTTGTAAGCCTGTGTTTCTCAAACTGAAGTACTTGGCAGTGGACTCATGGGTATATCAGGCTACAGAGTAAACATGGTACATCTCTTTGGTGTGTTCATTTTACTTGAGAGTTGGCGGAGAGCATTCTTATATTAAGTAATCACATATATTGAGCAATTAAATGTGAAGTTTTCCTGAGAATTTCAGCTAACAAGAAGATTAAAGAAAGTTTTTTCTTCTTTGGGGCAGATACTGAAGACTTTACTACCCAATTCCTGTTGGGCAGATTAACTCTTCTTTGCCACTAGGAATAAGAAAGCATTTTTGGAAGTGTCTGAGAAGTATAGTAGGCTCTATAGGATGGAGAGCCATTGAAAGGTTTAAAAATTTTTTTTAATTTTAAAAATTATTTTTATATCATAGCTATATTGAGACATAATTCACAAACCATACAGTTTACCAGTTTACAGTGTACAATTTGTTTTTAGTGTAGTCACAGAGGAGGGCCACCACTTTTTAAAAAACGTTTTGTTTAAGGTATATATACAGAAAAGTGTGCATTTCATAAGTGGATAGCTTGATGGACATGTATGGCACCTCAAGACACAGGACATTCGTTACCAGCACTCAAGAATCACAACTTCAGCACAACCACTCATTTTTTCCATTGAAAGCTTTCAACCAAGGTTGTAATACGTTCAGATTAGTTGCCTGTTATTCTGTGAGACTGAAGGCTTTGAATCCATTTGAAGGATATTGCCATAGTTGGTGTCAAGTGTGGTTGTTCTGGTATATGTGTAATAGTGAGATTACCCAGTGGAGCTGTAATGTTGTGCAAATAGAGGGCTAAGGAACGAATCTTGGAATCCTGAACATTTAAAGGGCTAAAGAGCAGCAGCTATCCATTAAAGAAGAGGAGGAAGGTACCCCCCCCCACCCACACATATACTTAATATTTCATGGATATTTTCATGTAAACAAATAAATAATAGTACCTCATTTTGTGAATGCTTTTCTCATAAATTTCTTTGCAGCCTGACCACAAGCCGGTCTTTCAGATTCTATAAAGGAACTGAGTGATTTAGCATATTACATAACAACATGATTTCCTGTGCATCTTCAACAAAAGGAGAAATACTGATTTTGCCTCTGAGGCTTAGCTCAGGAATGTAGAGTCCTTTAGTGGGCCAAATACATTTGAAATGCTTTATTGAAACCCAAGTTCTCTGTGACCTGTGTTTCCATTGTCCTCTTCTGTGGGTAACTTATTACCCAGCTGTTTTTTTTGTTTTTTTGGTTCGTTTGTATAGAAGGGAGTAAACTAAAACCCCATCATATTAATTTTTCTAATGTAGGTTATGATCATAGTGATTGATACTACATTTGGAGTTGCATGATTTTCCAAGTTTTGCAAACTCTGGTGTCCCTGTATTGTCTGGAAACTTAATGTTGGGCAAGGGGGAGAAATCAAAAGCTAATAGCTGAATTATAATATTAAATCAAGTGTAGCATGTGGATTTTAATTTTCACCTAAATTTGAAAAAAGTTATAAAAGTAATTTTGGTGATAATTTCAAAAATGTAGTTATTGCCTTTATAGTAGATGATATTAAAATTGATGTTATTTTTCTCATGCATTATAATGGTATTTAGTTATGTAGGACAGTGTCCTTATGCTTAAGGGTTAACTGTCATGATATCAGCACTTAATTTCAAATGGTTCAGTGCTTTAAAAGGGAGTGTGTATGTTTAGAGAGAGATAAAGCAAATGTGCTAAACTTAACAGTAAGTGAATTTAGGAGAAGGGATACATTCAAAAATTCTTTAAAGCTTTTGGTAGGTTTGAAAATTTTCAAAATAAAATGTTTGATGAAAAATGAGTACTAGACTTAAAATTGTATTTATTGCAGGATAAGTTTGTGCGTGCATGTGGACACCTGTGTTCTCCCAAATTCCCAGTTGCTTAGCAGTTCTTTTTTACTATTGTTTTTTTTTATTGGGGTAAAATATACATAACATAAAATTTTAACCATTTTTAAGTTTTTGAAGTAATTCAGTGGCATTAATATATTCACATTGTTCTGCAACCATCACCACTATCTGCCTCCAGAATTCTTTCATCATCCCAAGCTGAAACTCACTAAACAATAATTCCTCATTCCCCTCTTCTCCCAAAGCAAGTCTTTATATTATTTATGCTTGCCTATGTTTTTTTTAGATAGAATAGACCTTTGATTCTGAGGTCAGCTCATGATATTCTAAAAATATTTTATTTTGAAATAATTTTAGATTTATAGAAATGTCACAAAAATAGTGTGGAGTTCCTATATACCCTTCACCCAGCTTCCCTAATTTAATACCTTATACTTATTACAGCAAAACAATCAAAACCAGGAAATTAACATTGATGCAATACTATTAGTTCAACCAGGGTTTGACAGACTATACCTGTAGGCTAAATCTGACCTTCTGCCTTTTTTTATAAGTAAAGGTTTATTGGGGCACTGTTATACTTATTCAGTTACTGCTTTCATGTGTTTACAGTGGCAAAGTTGAGTAGAGATGAGTGGTTGCAACAGAGACCATATAGCCTACAAAGTTGAAAATACTTACCGTCAGACCTCTGACCTCTGATGTAAACTGTAGATTTTATTTGGTTATCATTATTTTTCCCACTGATGTTCTTTTACCACTTTAGAATCCATTCTAGGATCCCACATTGCATTCAGTTGTCTCCTTAATCTACTCCAATCTGTGACAGTTCCTTTGTCTTTTCTTTTATGACCTTGACGCTTTTGAAGTCTATTATCAGTTATTTTCTAGACTGTCCATCTATATGTATTTGTCTAGTGTTTTCTCATGGTTAGATTTAGGTTATTAGGCATTTTGACAACAGTACCAAAAAAGTGTTATTGAATCTTTCTCAGTGTATCGTACCAAGGGTGTATGATGACAATATGTCTTATTACTGGTAATGCTAACCTGATTTAAGTTGCTTAAGTTGGTGTCTGCTGGATTTTTCCACTGTAAAAAAAAAACTATTTTTCTGTTCATATTTAATATCTTGTGGGGAGATACTTTGAGACAATGCAAATATCCTGTTTCTCATCATACTTATGCCCACTAATTTTAGCATCCAACTGCCTGAGCAGTTTTTACTGTGATGTATGTTTAAGTGGTGATTTTCAGTTTCTTTCATTACTTCTAGGAAGAGTTGTTTCCCCCTGTTTATTTATTTATTGCATTGCTTATGTTAATATGGACTTATAGATAGATATTTATTTTATTCTATGAGTTATAATCCAGTTGTTCATTTTGTTGCTCAGATTGTTCCAGCTTTGCTTATTGGGAGCTTTTCAAGTTGGATCCTGTGTCCTTTGAATATATCCCCATCATTTTTTGAGCACTGCTTTACTTTCTGGCACCACAAGATAGTCCAGGCTCATCTTTTTTTTTTTCAAATGATTCTTATTTTAATTTTCTTTTTTTTTTTCACACACACACACACTGCATTTTATTTTTACAAGAGATAAATAGACTGACACCAAGCATTGTACATGGATGACCACAACAAAAGCAACAATGATTGCAATTACCAAACATGGAACACACTCATACTATGTCATAATATTGACATTCAGTCCAGTAATCCTCCACTGTAACAGCTCCTTTACTTTGCAGTGAAAATTGATTTGTATATTCTTTGCCTCTGCGTCCTTGTGGGCAGGCTCATCTTATATTTTCCCTGCCTGGCTTCCTCTGGTCAGAAAGATATGGGTATTCTCCTGGGGTTTCAGATGCCTGTGTCTTAGTGGCAGTTTTGGTATAGAAAAATAAAATTTTGGAGAGAAAAAATAAAATTGGGAATTCACCTTATATTCTTGTGATATGCAGGGCTCTGCTCCTTTTCCCAGTGCTGTGGCTAGAAATGCAGTCCTCCCAGAGTTTTGCTGTCAGCACCCTCTGCATAGTTTTGGAATTCAGCCGGCCTTCCTGTCAAAACCAGGAAAGAAAGGAGGAAAAAATAAAACACATGACATTCACATCCCTCCACAATTTTATGGGGATCATTATTCAGGTTTTGATTTCAGTCCCTAGTCTGCCTGCTCTTGTTTCCTTTTCACAGTTCTTAGGTTGTTATTTTATGTATTCTGTCTATAGTTTTTAGTTGTCATAAATGGCAGAGGGTCTGTAATCGCCCTTATTCCACCTTGGCCAGCCTACTTTGCTTGTTTTAAATAGCCAGAATTCTTTTATTGACAGGCAATTTCTCATTTTAATACTTATATTTTAATGTAGAATCATAATTTTATAACCATAGTTGGATTTCACTTGGATTTTTTATAAATACCATTTGTGTCATTAACTGGTCTAATCTATATGTTATAATATGTACTACAGATATTATTCTCATAATACTCTAAGTTTTAATGTGAAGTTATTGACAAATTGCATTTCTGTTGGGAAGTATTTAATAACTTTTAATATATATTTTTATTCAAGTGAGCAGTGAAGATTCTGAAGATTCTGATTTTCAGGAATCAGGAGTTAGTGAAGAAGTTAGTGAATCTGAAGATGAACAACGGCCGAGAACACGGTAAATATATAGTATTTTCTAAAATTTTAGGAATTAATCTGAATAACCATGCTTCAAATTATTTGTAGAAAGTTTGCTGTACTAATAAAGTAAAATATTTAACATTTTGATTTGAAACTAATTATTAAAATTATTAATTTAAAAATAGTATGTATAAACATACTATATATATACTTGAATTGTAGGTTCTAAATTAGGTGGACTTTCAGTGTGCAAAAACACTCTTTTTTTTTTTTTTTTTTTTAATTGTATTTATTTATTGATTGATTTTTGGCTGCGTTGGGTCTTCGTTGCTTTGCGTGGGCTTTCTCTAGTTGCGGTGAGCGGGGGCTATTCCTCGTTGCGGTGCGTGGGCTTCCCATTGTTGTGGCTTCTCTCGTTGCAGAGCACGGGCTCTAGGCGCCTGGGCTTCAGTAGTTGCGGCACGTGGGCTCAGTAGTTGTGGCTCTCAGGCTCTAGAGCACAGGCTCAGTAGTTGTGGCGCATGGGCTTAGTTGCTCCGAGACATGTGGGATCTTCCCGGGCCAGGGCTTGAACCCGTGTCCCCTGCGTTGGCAGGTGGATTCTTAACCACTGCGCCACCAGGGAAGTCCCAAAAACACTCTTAACTGTAATTTTTCGTTGTTGTGGTGAGAAGTTGTAGTAGGTAAGAGGCTCTGTAGACAAACTACCTCACTCTAACTCCTGGCTTTACTACTTCCTGTTTGTATGAATACTCTGTGCTTCAGTTTCCTCATCTGTAAAATGGGGGATTACATTATTATTTACCTTATTGATTATTGTGGGCATTAAATGAGATGGTGCATGTAAAGGACTTATAATAGTGCCTGTTTGGTAATTAGTAAGTGCTCCGTGAATGCTAATTATTGCTCTTTGTAGCACTACTAGTATTATAGTAATTAAGATGTGTTTGTTCTCTCAATACACATAGCTACTGATCTAGATTACAAGTTATTTAAAATTTTGCTTCCTTCTTAGCATAGTATTTTAGATAATAATAACCATTCTAAGAAATTTTTTATTTCCTCCAGAATAATATGATACTTCTATCAACTTATCAATTTGTGTTTGTGTGAGTGTGTATATGTATATCTACATAGCTGTTTGCACTTGTAAATTTTAAAACATTTGAGGTTGTTTTAGATTAATACCAGGTTGTGCCTGGAGTATAGTAACATACTGTACTTCAGGGAAATATAAAATAACAATAGGATACAATGAGAATTTTAAAGGCACTGAGATGGAATTCACATAACACAAAATTCACTATTTTAAAGAGTAGAATACAGGGAGTTTTAGAATATTCACAAAGTTGTGCATCTACTACCACTATCTAATTTCAGAACATTTTCATCATCCCAGAAAGAAATCCTGTACCCCTTAGCTGTCATTTTCCATTCTTCCTGCTTCTCATCCCCTGGCAAAAACTAATCTATTTGTGTATGGATTTACTTATTCTGAACATTTCATATGAATAGATTCGTAAATATGTGTCTTTTTTATGAATGGATTTTTTCAGTTAGCATAATGTTTTCAATGTTTATCCAGGGCTGTAGCTTGTTTCAGTACTTTATTCCTTTTTAAAAAATATTTTATTGAAGTATAGTTGATTTACAATGTTGTGTTAATTTCTGCTATATAGCAAACTGATTCAGTTATACATATTTATATTCTTTTTCATATTATTTTCCATTATGGTTTATCACAGGATATTGAATATAGTTCCCTGTGGAACTTGAATATAGTTCAAGTAGGACCTTGTTGTTTATCCATCCTATATATAATAGTTTGCGTCTACTAATTGCAAACTCCCAGTCCTTCCCTCCTTCACCCCTTCACTCCCCCTTGGCAGCCACAAATCTGTTCTCTACGTCTGTGAGTCTGTTTCTGTTTCATAGATATGTTCATTTGTGTCCTATTCTAGATTCCACATATAAGGGATATCATATGGTATTTGTCTTTCTCTTTCTGACTTACTTCGCTTAGTATGGTAAAATCTAGGTCCATCCAAGTTGCTGCAAATGGCATTATTTCACTTTTTTGATGACTGAGTAATATTCCATTGTGTGTGTATATGTATGTATGTATATGTGTGTGTGTGTATGTACACACACACACCACATCTTTATCCATTCATCTGTAGATGGACATTTTAGGTTGTTTCCATGTCTTGGCTATGGTAAATAGTGCTGCTAGGAACATAGGGGTGCATGTATCTTTTCGAGTTATAGTTTTGTCTGGATATATGCCCAGGAGTGGAATTGCTGGATCATATGGTAACTCTAATTTTAGTTTTTTGAGGACACTCCATACTGTCTTCCATAGTGGCTGCACCAATTTACATTCCCACCAACAGTGTAAGAGGGTTCCCTTTTCTGCACACCCTCTCCAGCATTTATTATTTGTGGACTTTTTAATGATGGCCATTCTGAATGGTGTGAGGTGGTACCTCATTGTAGTTTTGATTTGCATTTCTCTAATAATTAGCGATGATGAGCATCTTTTCATATGCTTTTTGGCCATCTGTATGTCTTCTTTGGAAAAATGTCTATTTAGATCTTCTGCCCATATTTTTGATTGGGATTTTTTGTTGTTGTTATTGCGCTGCATGAGCTATTTGTATATTTTGGAGTTTAATTCCTTGTCGGTCGCATTGTTTGCAAATATTTTCTCTCATTCTGTGGGTTATCTTCTTTTGTTTGTGGTTTCCTTCACTATGCAAAAGCTTTTAGGTTTAATTAGATCCCATTTGTTTATTTTGGTTTTATTTTCATTATTCTAGGAGATGGATCTGAAAAGATATTGCTACAAGTTATGTCGAAGAGTGTTCTGCCTATGTTTTTCTCTAAGAGTTTTATAGTATCTGATCTTACATTTAGGTCTTTAATCCATTTTGAGTTTATTTTTGTGTATGGTGTTATAGAATGTTGTAATTTCATTCTTTTACATGTAACTGTCCGGTTTTCCCAGCACCACTTATTGAAGAGATTGTCTTTTCTCCATTGTATATTTTTGCCTCCTTTGTTGTAGATTAATTGACCATAGGTGTATGGGTTTATTTCTGGGCTTTGTATCCTGTTCAAATGATTAATATTTCTGTTTGTGTGCCAGTACCATACTGTTTTGATTACTCTAGCTTTGTAGTATAGTCTGAAGTCAAGGAGCCTGATTGCTCCAGCTTTGTTTTTCTTTCTCAGGATTGCTTTGCCTATTCAGGGTCTTTTGTGTCTCCATACAAGTTAAAAATTTTTTTTGTTCTAGTTCTGTGAAAAATGACATTGGTAATTTGATAGGGATTGACTTGAATCTGTAGATTGCCTTGGGTAGTACAGTCATTTTGACAATATTGATTCTTCCAATCCAAGAACATGGTATATCTTTCCATCTGTTTTTGTCATTTTTGATTTCTTTTATCAGTGTCTCTTGTGATTTGATGACACTCTTTAGTGTTGTGTTTGGATTGCTTTTTCTTTTTTGTGTGTGTATCTATTGTAGATTTTTGGTTTGCAGTTGCCATGAGGTTTTGATATAGCAGTCCATATATATACAAGATTGTTTTAAGTTGTTGGTCTCTTAATTTCCAGAGCATTTCCAATATCCTGCATTTGTACTCTTCTCATGGTTGCTGATTTTGACATCATATTTGTGTGTGGTTGACTTCCTACCTTCACTGTATGTTTGCCTTTACCAGTGAGCTTTTCCATTCATAATTTTCTTGTTTCTAGTTGTGGCCTTTTCTGCCTAGAGAATTTCCTTTAGCATTTGTTATAAGGGTGGGTTTTGTTGTATTGAATTCTCTTAGCTTTTGCTTGTCTGTAAAGCTTTTGATTTCTCTGTTGAATCTGAATGAGAGCCTTGCTGGGTAAAGTATTCTTGGTTGTAGGTTTTACCCTTTCATTACTTTAAATATATCATGCCACCCCCTTCTGGCCTGCAGAGTTACTGCTGAAAAATCAGCTGATAACATTATGGGGATTCCCTTGTATGTTTTTTGTTGCTTTTCCCTTGTTGCCTTTAATATTTTCTCTTTGTCTTTAATTTTTGTCAATTTGATTAATATGTGTTTCGGCATGTTCCTCCTTGGGTTTATCCTGTGTTGGACTCTCTGCACTTCCTGGACTTGAGTGTTTCCTTTCCCACGTTAGGGGAATTTTCAGCTCTTATCTCTTCACATATTTTCTCAGGCCCTTTCTCTCTCTTCTCCTTGTGGGCCCCCTATAATTTGAAACTTGGTGCATTTAATGTTTTCCCTGAGGTCTCTGAGACTGTCCTCCTTTTCACTCTTTTTTCTTCATTTTGTTCTGTAGCAGTGATTTACAGGAATCTGTCTTCCAGCTTACTTATTCATTCTTCTGCCTTATTCATTCTGCTAATTTTTTTAAAAATTATTTATTTATTTATTTTTGGCTGCGTTGGGTCTTCGTTGCTGCACACGGGCTTTCTCTAGTTGCGGTGAGCGGGGGCTACTCTTTGTTGCGGTGCTTGGCCTTCTCATTGCAGTGGCTTCTCTCATTGCGGAGCATGGACTCTAGGTGTGTGGGCTTCAGTAGTTGCAGCGCGTGGGCTCAGTAGCTGTGGCTTGCAGGCTCTAGAGTGCAGGCTCAGTAGTTGTGGCGCATGGGCTTAGTTGCTCCGCGGCATGTGGGATCTTCCCAGACCAGGGCTTGAACGCATGTCCCCTGCATTGGCAGGCGGATTCTTAACCACTGCGCCACCAGGGAAGTCCTTATTCTGCTATTGATTACTTCTAGTGTATTTTTCATTTCAGTTATTGTGTTGTTCATCTCTGTTTGCTCATTCTTTAAATCTAGCTTTTTGTTAAACTTATTTCTTGTGTCTTCTCAATCTGTGCTTCCATTCTTTTTCTGAGATCTTGGATCATCCTTACTATCATTAACTCTGAATTCTTTTTCAGGCAGATTGCCTATCTCCACTTCACTTAGTTGTTCTTCTGGGGTTTTATCTTGTTCCTTCGTCTGGAACTTGTTTCTCTGCCATCTCATTTTGTCGATCTGTGTTTGTGTTCTCTGTTCCCCAGACTGCAGGATTGTAGTTTGTCTTGCTTCTGGTGTCTGCCCTTTGGTGGGTGAGGTTGATCCAGGGACTTGTGCAGGCTTCCTGTTGGAAGGGACTGGTGCCTGCCCACTGGTGGGTGGAGCTGGGTCTTGTCCCTCTGATGGGCAGGGCCATGTCAAGGGGTGTGTTTAGAGTCGGCTGTGGGCTCAGGGGGACTTTAGGCAGCCTATCTGCTGATGGGTGGGGCTGTGTTCCCACTCTGTTGTTTGTTTGGCCTGAGGCGTCCTAGCACTGGAGCCTGCAGGCTGTTGGGTGGGGCCAGGTCTTGTTGCCAAAATGGAGACCTCTGGGAGAGCTCTCGCTGATGAATATTCCTTGGGGCCTCCGCCACCAGTGTCCTTGCCTCCCACAGTGAGCCATAGCTGACCCCCACCTCCCCAGGCGACCCTCCAAGACCCACAGGTTCATCTGATCCAGTCTCCTATGGAGTCACTGCTTTGCCCTGTGGCCCAGTGCACATGAAACCTTGTGTGCGCCCTCCAGGAGTGAAGTCTCTGTTTCCCCCAGTCCTGTGGAGCTCCTGCACTCATGCCCCGCCGGCCTTCAAAGCCAGATGCTCTGGGGTCTTCTCCTACTGATGTCAGATCCCCAGGCTGGTGAGCTTGATGTGGAGCTCAGAAGTCTCACTCCTGTGGGAGAACCTCTGTGATATATTTATTTTCCTGTTTGCCGGTCCCCCTCCCAGCCAGTACAGGATTTGATTGTATGGCAAAAGCACCCCTCCTCCTGTCTCAATTGTGGCTTCTTTGTCTTTGGATGTAGAACATCTTTTTTGGTAGTTTCCAGTTTTTCTTGTTGATGGTTGTTCAGCAGTTAGCTGTGATTTTGATGTTTCTGTGAGAGGAGGTGAGCTCAAGTCCTTCTACTCCGCCATCTTGTCTCTTCCCTCATACCTAAATCCTAGAGTACATTTCTAAAAGTGACATTGTTGGGTTAAAGTTTTGCAATTTTAGGACTTTTCATATGTATTTTCACACTGTCTTATAGAAGTGAATTTTTTCTTCCCCCAGCAGAATATGTAAATAGCCATTTCCTCACTCTTTCAACAATAAAACAATGAGCAGTCTATTAACTAGAACGTATATCTTAGGGGAACTACAATCCATTTTGAGTTAATTTTTCTATATGGTGTAAGATAGGGGTCCAGATTCATCCTTTCAAATGTAGATACCCAGTTGTGTGAGCACCATTTGTGAAAAGACTGTTTTCCGTATTGCATTGTCTTGACCTCCTTGTGGAAAATCAATTGGCCATAAACATAAAGTTTTATTTCTGGACTCTCATTTCTCTTCCATTGATCTGCATGTCTATCCTTTATGCCAGGAACATACTGTCTTGATTAATGTAACTTTGTATACCAATTCCTAAGCGCAAAAATACATTTCTCACCACAAATTGTTGTTACTGTTTTTGTTTTAATTTGTGTGAGCTGATATGAAGAAAATCATATCTAAGTTTTGTAATCTGTTTTTTTTTAATTTAAAGAGATGGTGAATATTTTTCATGTGTATATTGGCCATTTATATTTCTAAAGGCCCTCCTTCCATCTTATTACTCATATGCTAAACCTCCCCCTTGAATAACTTAAAATGTCGATTGGATTTCTGTTTGATTTTTTTTTAATCTTTATTTTTTTGATCACTGGATTTCAAATTAAGGGTTCTCCTTTTTGAACCTAGTGAAGGTTTTTTTGACTCTTTGTTTTTTCCTTTATCTTTTTTAGGAATGTACACACAGGTAAAGCAGTTCTAAAATAGTTCATAATTTACTTAAGGAAATTCATCGTGAAGTATTTTATTTTGCATTTTAAATATTCTTTAGGTCTGCAAAGAAAGCAGAGTTGGAAGAAAATCAGCGAAGTTATAAACAGAAAAAGAAAAGGCGACGCATTAAGGTTCAAGAAGATTCTTCCAGTGAAAACAAGGTAGTAAATAATGAGATTTACTGTGTGCGCTTGGAATTATAACTGGTACAGTAGACCATAGTAAATATGTTATTACATCTTCTGCATTCCATTCATTAGTTAAATTCTACTCATTTATTTACATTTTAAATTTTGTGGAAGAATTGACTTACTGAATGTATAAATATGCAGAAGTATTAACTTTGATATATTATCAATTTTTTTCTTTTCCTTAACTGAATCTAATGGAAGTTTTAAGCTGTTCTAATTCATTATTTACATTCTTAGGGCTATAGAATTGATGTGAAGTATTCTGTCTGAAGACATAAAACATAATGACTCATATGTGATTAAATTTCTTTTACCAGTGAAGTCAGTCAATTTAAGTTTCTTGTACAATATATAAGCAGAATTATTTAGAGTACAAGTTCTCTGTAATGTTTTGTCAATCCTATTCTCTTTTGGGGGGAGTTCATTTTTTTAATGAACCTTTTAACCATTTCTAACGTGCAATTCAGTGGCCTTAATTACATTTATAATTGGGAACTCTGTACCCCTTAAACGGTAACTCTGATTCCCACCTATCTGCAGCCCCTCGTAACATCTAATTCTAATTTCTGTGTCTATGAATTTGCCTGTTTTAGGTATCTCATACAAATGGAATCACACAGTATTTGTCCTTTTGTGTCTGGCTTCTTTCATTGACATAATGTTTTCACGGTTTATCCATGTTGTAGCATGTGTCAGAATTTCCTTTCTTTTTAAGGCTGGATAGTATTCCATTGTATGTATATATCACTTTGTGTTTATCCATGCATCTGTTGATGGATGTTTGGGTTGTTTCTACCTTTGGCTATTTTGAATAATGCTGCTGTGAACGCGGGCGAGTCCCTGCTTTTAATTCTTTTAGTTATAATCTGAGAAGTGGAATTGCTGGATCATATGGTAATTCTGTGTTTAACTTTTTGAGGAACTGTCACACTGTTTTCCCAATGCACCAACCTTCCAGTTTTTCTACATCCTCACCAACACTTTTTATTTTCTGTTTTTTTTTTAATAGCCATCCTAATGGGTGTGAGTTAGTATCTCATTTGTGGTTTTGATTTAAATTTCCCTAATAACAAGTGATGTTGAATATCTTTTTATGTGCTTATTGGACATTTCTATGTCTCCTTTGGAGAAATGTCTGTTCAGTCCTTTGCCTCCTTTTTAGGGTTGTTTTTTAATACTCTTCTATATTACAAAGTATAATTCTGAAGCTTTTCAGTACGTTTTCTTCCACCTTTTCTTGGTATGTTAATTGGAATATCAAGTGGACAAATTAGAAAACTTTATAGTATTAACCTTTGATCATTTAAATTCCATAGAGTAATTCTGAAGAAGATGATAAAGAAGAAGATGAAGAAGAAGAAGAAGAAGAAGATGAAAATGATGATTCCAAGTCTCCTGGAAAAGGCAGAAAGAAAATTCGAAAGATTCTTAAAGATGATAAACTAAGAACAGAAACACAAAATGCTCTTAAGGAAGAGGAAGAGAGACGAAAGCGTATTGCTGAGCGGGAGCGTGAGCGAGAGAAATTGAGAGAGGTAAACCAATTTTTATTTATGATTTTTTTAAATATATGACCTTCATAGATTCATAGATATACTTCAGTATTTCAAGAATAGGATGTTGTAATCAACCACAGATTTTTAGTTATAGTTACTTTTTCCTATTAGCAATATTTTATGCAACTTATAAATCTTCATTAGGTTATATGAATTAGGTACAGGAAAGAGTTGAGATTCTTGATCACCAGAGTGATTGTGTTTTATTTGGAGTAGAAAAATGTTAAGAGGTTATTGCTTAAATCCATAAAGCATTTCAATTTTTTGAATAAACTTTTTCTTGTAAAAAATTTTAAGCACAGGTACAGGCAGAAGGAATAGTGTTATAAACCTTCATGTATCCATTACCCAGCTCCAACAATTACTAACACGTGGCCAGTTTTGTTTAATCTATTCTTTTGCCTTCAGATTATTTTGGAGAAGTCTCGGAAATCATATCATTTTGTTTATATGTAGTTCAGAATATATTGTTGAAAGATAAGGACTTTTTAAACATTACCACAGTGCTATTATTACACTTAAACTTTAACAATAATTCCATAATATCATCAAATATCCAGTTAAAATTCAAAATTCTTTCATTTTCCTCACAAACATAATAGTGGTTTTGAAAATAGTTGGTGTGAATTAGGATCCTAAGAAAGTCTCACTACATATTGTGTTGCATTTGGATACTTATGTTTATGTTTATCCTTAAGCTAATACCACACTGTCTTGATTACTGTAACCTTATAGTAAGTCTTGAAATCAGATACTGTAACTTCTACAACTTTGTTCTACTTTTTTATTTATTAAAAATTTAATTAATTAATTTATTTATGGCTGCGTTGGGTCTTCATTGCTGCGCACAGGCTTTCTCTAGTTGCGGTGAGCGGGGGCTACTCTTCATTGCAGTGCGCGGGCTTATTGTGGTGGCTTCTCTTGTTGCGGAGCAGGGGCTCTAGGCGCGTGGGCTTCAGTAGTTGTGGCACATGAGCTCAGTAGTCGTGGCTCGCGGGCTCTAGAGCACAGGCTCAGTAGTTGTGGCACATGGGCTTAGTTGCTCCGCAGCATGTGGGATCTCCCCGGACCAGGGCGCGAATCCGTGTCCCCTGCCTTGGCAGGCGGATTCTTAACCACTGCTCCACCAGGGAAAACCCTGTTCTACTTTTTTAGAGTTGTTTTGGCTCTACTCAATTATTTGCATATTGTTTAGTATCCTCTTGTCAATTTTTAACAAGAATCTTCCTGGAACTTTTATTGGGATTGTGTTGGATATTTAGATTAGTGACATCTTAACAGTATTTTGTTTACTGTTACATAAATATAGTATATTTCTCCATTTATTTAGTGCTCCTTTTATTTCTCTTAGCAATGTTTTATGCTTTTCATTGTACAAACCTAGCACATATTTTGCTAAATTTATCCCTAAGTACTTTATATTTTCTGATGTCATGGTAAATGAAATTTCAAGTGATTTAAAGACCTTGTGTTCTGTGACCTTGCCAAATTCTCTTACGAGTTCTAGTAGCTTTTTTTGTAGATTCCTGAGGATTTTCTACATATTCAGTCATGTTGTCTATACACAGAAACCATTTTATTAATTTCTTTCAAATTTTTTGTTCATTTCTGTTTTTAAATTATAAAAGGATAGTTAATTTTTTCAAATGCTTTTCTTTTTATAAGTTTCTTTCTTTCTTTTTGGCTACGTTGGGTCTTCGTTGCTGCACGCAGGCTTTCTCTAGTTGCGGCAAGCGGGGGCTACTCTTTGTTGCGGTGCACGGGCTTCTCATTGCGGTGGCTTCTCTTGTTGCGGAGCATGGGGTCTAGGGCACGCGGGCTTAGTAGTTGTGGCTCACGGGCTCTAGAGTGCAGGCTCAGTAATTGTGGCCCATGGGCTTAGTTGCTCCGCAGCATGTGGGATCTTCCCAGACCAGGGCTTAACCCGTGTCCCCTGCATTGGCAGGCAGATTCATAACCACTGTGCCACCAGGGAAGCTGTCAAATGCTTTTTAATGTATCTGGTGATCTAGAAAATTAGTCTTGCGTTGCCAGAATAAGCCTTGCTTGGTCATGGCATATTACTCTTTTTATATATTGTTGTGTTTCTTTTGCTATATTGTTTCAACAGGAGTTTTACCTCACTGTTAAGGAGACATGTTGGTTTGTAAATTTCTTTTCTTGTAATATCTTTCTGGTTTTGCTATCACAGTAATACTGTTCTCATGTAAAATGAGTAGGGAAGTGCTCTATCTCCTCTGTCTTCTTAAAAGAATGTTTGTAAGATAGATATTATTTCATTCTTAAATGTTTGATAGAATTCTCCAGTGAAGCTATTGGTCTGATGTTTTCTGAGTTTTTAGAAAATTTTAAACAGATTCAGTTACTTTAATAAATGTAGGGCTATTTAGACTTATCTGTTTCTCCTTAGGTCTGTTTTGGTAAATTTTATGTTTAAGGAATTTGTCCATTTCATTTATGTAGTCTAATTTATTTATTTATTTTTAATAAATTTATTTATTTATTTTTGGCTGTGTTGGGTCTTTGTTTCTGTGCGAGGGCTTTCTCTAGTTGCGGCGAGTGGGGGCCACTCTTCATCGCGGTGCTCGGGCCTCTCACTATCGTGGCCTCTCCTGTTGCGGAGCACAGGCTCCAGACGCGCAGGCTCAGTAGTTGTGGCTCATGGGCTTAGTTGCTCCGCGGCATGTGGGATCTTCCCAGACCAGGGCTCGAACCCGTGTCCCCTGCATTGGCAGGCAGATTCTTAACCACTGCACCACCAGGGAAGCCCTGTAGTCTAATTTATTGATGTAAATTTGTTCACAGTATTCCCTTATTAAGTTTTTTGTTTTTTGTAGGCGCTGTCATGATATCTCATCTTTCATTTGTGTTATTGATAATATGTCTGTTTTTTTTTCTTGATTAGTCTCTCTAGAGGTTTAGCAATTTTACTATCTTTTCAAAAACACCAGCTTTGGATTTAATTTCCTCTGTTGTTTCACCTTTTTCTAATTCATTGGTTTCCGTTCTATTTTTATGTTATCACTCTTTCTTTGGGTTTAATTTGCTTTTTTGCTAGCTACTTAAGGTGAATTTTGGATCTTGCTCCTTTTTTAATATATGCATTTAAAGGTATAAAGTTCCCCACTCTGCATACTGTTTTAAATGCTGCAGTGTATGAATTTTGATATTTTGTGTTTTCCTTTTACTCTGTTCAGATCTTTTCTATTTTTCTTATGGCCCAGAAAATGATGTATCTTTTTGAATGTTCCATGTATATATTCTGCCGTTGTGGGGTGAAATATTCTATAAATTTCAATTAGGTTATGGTGGTTTATTACATTCAGGTCCTGTATATCCTTTTTTTTTTTTAAGTTAACACTTAAAAAAAAATGTTTATTTAGGCTGCGCCAGGTCTCACTTGTGGCATGTGGGATCTTTTTTTTTTTTTTTTTTTTTTAGTTGCGGCATGTGGAGTCTTAGTTGCGGCATGTGGACTCTTAATTTGCAGAATGTGGACTTCTTAGTTTTGGTATGCAGAGTCTTAGTTGCAGCAGGCGAACTCTTAGTTGTGGCATGCATGTGGGATCTACTTCCCCGATCAGGGATCGAACCTGGGCCCCCTGCATTGAGAGTGTGGAGTCTTATCCACTGGACCACCAGGGAAGTCCCAGGTCCTGTTTATCCTTAATGATATTTTGTCTCATATTGAGAGAGCAGTGTTGAGGTCTCCAACTATAATTGTCGATTTGTCATTTTCTCATTGCATTTGTCTCAGTTTTTTGCTTATAATTTGTTGTTAGGTACATGTACATGTAGGATTGTTATGCCTTTCTTGTGAATTGACCCATTATCAATGAGTAATGTCCCCTTTTACCTCTGGTGATTTTTCACCATCTGAAATCTACTCTATGTGATGATAGTATAGTCACACCATCTTTCTTTTCAAGCATTTTACTATGAAAAGTTCCAGCGTACTGCAAGGTTTACAGAATTTCACAGTGATTTCCCATAAACTCAGGTCCTAGATTTTTCTGTTAACATTTTACTATACTTGGTTTGTTACATTCCTATTTATCTACTAATCTCTCTATCCATCATTATATTTTTTATGCATTTCAATGTTAATTGCAGACATCATTTAACTTAACCTAAATGCTTTAGCTTGCATGTCATTAGCTAGAATTCATATTTATTTAAAATTTTTCTTTTTATGTAAAATTTATTTTGAGTGAAATGTACCAATCTTAAGTGTACATTTGCTTTTGACATACCATGGAATGCACACATCTACTGTATGTATTTTTGTGGTTTTCTTCAGCTTGGCTTTTTTCCTTTTACTTAATGTTTTGAGAGTGTTCTGTCCTCCCTAGGTTGTGTCTGCTCTTAACTGTGAAACAACTTATCTGTTGAATGGATGTACCACTGTCAATCCTCCCCTCCCCAAATCTTCTTTTGAGGTACAGTTAGTTGTTCCAACATTTTCACTAAATTGGAGTATCCTGTTACATATTGGCATGACTTATTTTGTTTGCACTTCTTTGGGTTCTTTTAAAAATATTTTTACTATTTTTACTATTTTTAAGTACACAGTTCAGTGAAATACATGTTGTGTAACCATCATCACCATCCTTTTTCATCATCCTAAACAGAAACTGTGTACCCATTTAACAATAAATTCCCATTCCCCCTTCTCCCTAGTCTCTTGTAACCTCTCTTCTACTTTCTGTCTCTATGAATTTGCCTATTCTAGGTACCTCATATGAGTGGAATCATTCAGTATTTGTCCTTTTCTGTCTGTCTTAGTTCACATGGCAGAATGTTTTCAAGATTCATTCATGTTATATCAACTGTCAGAATTTAATTTCTTTTTAAGGATGAACAGTATATTCTATGCATATACAACATTTTGTTTATTCATTTATCTGTTGATGGATACTTAGGTTTCTTCCACTTTTTGGCTATTGTGAATAATGGTGCTTTGAACATGGATGTACAAATATCTCTTCAAGTTCCTGCTTTCCAGTCTTCTGGGTATATATACAGAAGTGGAATGGTGGAACATATGGTAATTCTTGATGTATTTTTTGAGGAATCACCACAGTGTTTTCCACAACAGCTGCACCATTTTATATTTCCACCAGCAATGCATACAGGTTCCAATTTCTCTACATCTTTACAATATTTCTTTTCTTTTTCTTTCTTTTCTCTTCTTTCTTCTCTGCCCCTCCCCCCCTTTTGTAATAGCCAACCTAATGGTTGTGAAGTGGTATTTCATTATGGTTTTGATTTGCATTTCCTTAATGACTAATGATGTTGATCATCTTTTCATGTGCATATTGCCCATTTGTATATTTTTGGAGAAATGTCTATTCAAATCCTTTGCACATTTTAAAATTGTGCTTTTTTTTGTTATTGTTGTAGGGGTTCTTTATATATTCTGGATATCAATCTCTTATCATATATGTAATTTGCAAATATATTCCCCCATTTTGTGGATTATCTTTAATTCTATTGATAAGTATCCTTTGCATAAAAGTTTGAAATTTTGATGAAGTCCAATTTATCAATTTTTTTCTTTCATTGCCTGTGCTTTTGATGTTTTATTTAAGACATCATTGTCAAATCCTTTGTCATGACAGTTTCTTTCTTTGCCATTTTGTATAATCCTGTTAATAATGCTGTTGAATTTGGTTTGCTAGTACTTTGTTGAGGAGTTTTGAATCTATATTAATAGAGAATCTGTAGTTTTCATATAGTTTATTTGTCTGAATTTTGAATCAAGGTAATGCTGGTCTCATTGAATGAATTAGAAAATATTCCCTCATCTTCAGTTTTCTAGAAGAGTTTGAGAAAAATTGTCATTAATTATTTTTTAAATGTTTGGTAAAATTCACCAGGGAAGCCCATCGGGCCCTAGGCTTTTTTCTTTGTTGGAAGTTTGATTACTGATTCAGTGTTCTTAACTAGTTTAGCAGTCTGTTCAGATTTTGTTTTCTTCATGAGTCTGATCTGGTGGTTTGTGTTTCTAGGAATTTTTCCATTTCATCTATGTTATCCATTTTGTTGTACAGTTGTTCATAGTATTCTTTCATAATTATTTTTATTTCTGTAAAATTGCTAGTAATGTCATCACCTTTATTTCAGATTTTAATAATTTGAATCCTCTTTTTGTTTTACTCATTCTAACTAAAGATTTGTGAATTTTATTCTTTTCAAAGAACCAACTTTTGATTTTGTTGATTTTCTCTTTTTCTAGTGTCTGTTTTATTTCTGTCTGCTCTAATCCATATTATTTCCTTCCACCTGCTAGCTTGGGTTTAGTTTGCTCCTCTTTTTCTACTTCTTTAAGGTGTAAAGTTAAGTTCTCAATTTGTGATCTTATTTCCTTTTTAATGTGTGTGTTTACCACTATACATTCTCCACTTAGCACTTCTTTTGCTGAATCCCACAGGTTTTAGTATTTTGTGTTTTCATTTTAATTTGTCTGAAGGTATTTTCTAATGTCCCTTGTGGTTTCTTATTTGACCTATTGGTTATTTAAGAGTATCTTGTTTAATTTATGCATATTTGCATTTTTCCCATTGTCCTTTTGTTATTGATTTCTAGTTTAATTCCACTGTGATTGGAGAAGATAGTTTTTTTATGATTTTATTTATTTACTTATTTTTTAAGAGGTCAGTAAAACCTTTCATTTTATTTTTTTTTTATTGAAGTATAGTTGATTTTTATGATTTTAATCTTCTAAAATTTATTAAGGCTTGTTTTGTGCCCTAACATGTGGTCTGTCCTTGAGAAGTTCCATGTGTACTTGAGAAAATTCGTACTCTGCTGTTGTTGAGCTGAGTGTTCTGTGTGTTAGGGCTAATTGGTTTACAGGGTTGTTCAAGTTCTGTGTTTCCCTGTTGATCTTTAATTGGCTTGTTCTATGCATTATTGAAAGTAGAGTGTGATGTCTCCAAACTATTATTGTAGAACAGCCTATTTCTCCTTTCAATTCTGTCAGTGTTTGCTTCATATAATGTGGGACTCTGTTTTGGGTGCAGTTATGTTTATGATTGTTATATCTTTTTGATTAATTTACTCATCTGTTAATATATATATTTTTTGCCTTTTGTAATTGTGTTTGACTTAAAGTCTATTTGTCTGATGTTTATATAGCCATCCCAGCCTTCTTAGTTGCTGTTTACATGGAATATCTTTTACCATTCTTTCACTTTCAACCTATTTGTGTCTTTTGACCTAAAGTGAGTCTTTTGTAGACAACCAATATTTGGATCATTTTTTAATCAATTTTAGCATTCTGTGCCTTTTGATTGGGGGTTTAATCCATTATATTTTAAGTAAGTACTGATGAGTAAGGATTTACTTCTTCCATTATGCTATATTTTATATGTCTTACTGCTTTTTTGCTCATCATTTCCGCCATTGCTTCCCTTTTTGTTTGTTTATTTCATTTTTTGCAGTGACTCATTTTGATTCCCATCTCATTTTCTTTTGTGTATCATATGTAGATATTTTCTTTGTGGTTAACATGGGATTACATATAACATCCTAAAGTCATAATGATGTAGTTTAAATTGAATGAACTTGACCTCAGTCATGCACATAAATCGTAGTCTTTTACAGCCCCATTCCCCCCTGTATATAATTCATGTCACAGATTTTGTTTTTATACATTTTATGCCCCAATAACATATATTTATAATTACTTTTTATGGTTTTGTCTTTTAAATCCTATAGAAAGTAAACCTGGAGTTACAAACCAAAATTACAATAATACTGGGTTTTATATTTGACTGTGTACCTTTTCCATACATCTTTAGTTCTTTATACATCTTTGAGTTACTATATAGCATTTTTTTCATTTCAACCTGAAGGCTTCCCTTTAGCATTTCTTGTAGGGTAGGTCTATTTTTAATGAACTCTCTCAGTTTAGGAATGTCTTGATTTCTCCCTCTATTTTGAAGGATACTTTTGTTTGATATAAGATTCTCAGCTGACAGTTGTTTTCTTTCAATACTTTAAAATATATTATTGCACTGCCTTTTGGCCTTCAAGTTTCTGATGAGAAATAAGCTGATAATGTTATTTATGATCCCTGTATGTGACAAGTCTCTCTTGCTACTTTCAAGATTCTCTCTTTCTTTGTACTTTGAAGTTCTGATTATAATGTGCTTAGTCTGGGTCTCTTTTAGTTTATCTCACTTCAAGTTTGTTGTGCTTCTTGGATTTGTAGATCCTGGCCTTTACTCAGATTTGGGGAGTTTTGGCCATTATTTCCTCAAATAACCTTTCTGCCCCTATTTTTCTTCTTCTTCTTGGACTCTGATAACGTATATATTGATCTGCTTGATGATGTCCTACAAGTCCCTTGGTCTCTCACTTTTCTCAATTCTTTTTTCTTTCTGCTCCTTAGCCTTGATAATTTCAGTTGGCATCTTCATGTTTGGTAATTTTCTGCCTGCTTATATCTGAATCCTTTTTGAATTTTTAATTTCACTTATTGCCTTTTTCAGTCCCAGATTTTCTGTTTGACTCCTTTTTATAATTTCTGCTTCTTTGTTGATAGTCCCATTTTGTGCCTACATTGTTTTCCTGATTTCCTTTAGATTGTCCACAGTTTCCTTTGGGTTTTTGAACATATTTTAAGACAGTTACTTTAATGTCTTTGTCTAATAAGTCCGTTGTTGGGGACTTATCAGGGATGGTTAAACGTTGTCTTATTTTGTTTTTTAGAATGGGCCATGTTTTCCTGTTTCATTGTTTGGTTTGTGGGGTTTTTTTTTTTTAATGGCTGAGTTGGGTCTTCGTTGCTGCGCGCGGGCTTTCTCTAGTTGCGGTGAGCAGGGGCCACTCCTCGCTGCGGTGCGCAGGCCTCTCACTGTGGTAGCCTCTCTTTGTTGCGGAGCACGGGCTCCAGGCGCGCGGGCCTCAGTAGTTGTGGCACGTGGGCTCAGTAGTTGTGGCTCGTGGGCTCTAGAGCGCAGGCTCAGCAGCCATGGCGCACAGGCTTAGTTGCTCCGCAGCATGTGGGAATCCTCCCGGACCAGGGCTCGAACCCGTGTCCCCTGCATTGGCAGGCAGATTCCCAACCACTGCGCCACCAGGGAAGTCTCGTGGGGTTTTTTAAATTGCAAATTGGGCATTTGGCTATTATAATGCAGTAACTCTGGAAATTAAGTTCTCTCCCTTCCCAAGGATTTGCTGTATTTTTTTTTCTTTAGTTGTCATAGTCTGATTGATATGAGACTCTCCCCATTTATTTTTGCAAAGTTTGTTTATTGTTTTGCATCATTACTGAATGCTCTTTTCCTTTCACTAATGTTCTGTTAATGTTTTGAAAGAGATTTCCTTGAATGCCTGATCTTTTCCAGTCTTTGTAGATTGGCTCTGTACTGGGGCACTCCTTCAGTACTTAACTAGACTTGCAATGAAGCTAAAGGATCACTCTGAGGTTAAAACTTAAGGTCTTCTCAGGTTTTTTCTGAGCATGTTTCTTACCTGGGCATACACTTGGTTTTAAAATTCTTCTGTCTATTTTGCTGGTTTTGAATGTCCTAAATTCCAAGAGTCTCATCCTAGCTTCGTCTCTGGGCCTTAGGTGGTCAGTTGTATGTCTCCACCTATAATGTCTTGGCCCTGACATCTGTGGGTTTATAGTTGCCTTGTAACTTTTTTTTTTTTAAGCATTTTTTTCTGTTTTCTCCCATCAGAATTTCAAGTTAGGTGAAACAATGATAAAAGTTTTATGTCATTCCTTTGGTTATCCCCAGGCAGGTTATAATAGATATACACAATAATTTGCAAATAATTTCTGCTGTGCTCCCTCTAGTTTGAGGGAGGAAACTGTCAACCAGGCTGCTGCTGCTTCAAGAATAAGACCATCACCTCACTAGGAGGTAGTGGGGTAAGGGCAAGTAAAAATACCATAAAACTTTCCTACCATTTTAAAGATGGCCTTTCTCTGGTCTCTACTGAATGCCCTGAGTTATGCATGAAGAGTATACTCTACCTTGTTTAAAATTGAATGCTTTCCAGACCTATATGATCAATGGGAACTATTTAGCTCACAACTTCTTGGTCACACTTTGTCTGACTTTGTGGAGTTTTACTCCTCATGTGCATTTTAGTATTCAGTTAAGACAGTGACTCCCATTTTGATTTCTGGAGGTCTTCTTGTATAGTCCTTTTCTCTCTGTAGTTCTCTGTAGTTTCTCTCTGTGGTTTTTCTAGCCATCTCAGCTTGACCTCTGTCTTCCCAGCTCAGCACAACTCCAGTGTTCTGCTTTGGATACCCTCGATTCTGGAATGTGCCTTCAGGCAGCAGTCAAGGGGGAATAGGGCCCTCCTTGTTGGTTTTGCTTCTCTCAGGTATCAGTGTCCTGCTGGTGCCTGTTATTCAAAGTACAAAAATGTTAGTTTCGTATATTTTGTCTACTTTCCTAATTGATTACAGCAGGAGGGTAAATTTGGTCCCTAGTACTCCATCATGCATTGTGTTCCTGAATCTCCATCAGCAGAAATGGGGCTCAGCCTTTTCAGTATGTTGCTTAAATGGTTTTGTTTTCATTTTTTCTTTTCCTTTTTCAATTCAGACATGGGATACATTTCATGTCCTTATTTATTATTCTTTGCTATAGCTTAATTTATCATTTCTCCTAAGTTCTCCCATTTCATTACTATTATTAGTTATATAAACTTTACTTAAATTGTACCTTGAGTGCATAAACACATACACTTAATCATTAATAAGTAGACAGTTTCTTTATAAATTGTCTTCTCCTCCATTCAGGATGAAGATTCACTAATCTCCCATCCTGAAGATAGTGCTTAATAGCTAAAATATCACTTATGAACATATGGTTCAAAATTCTTAAAGCCTTGTATATTAGTTTACTACTGTGCATTAAAAAATTACCACAAGCTTAGCTTAAAACAAGACAAAGTTATTATCTCACAGGTCTGTAAGTCAGGAATTTGAGAGTGGCTTAGCTGAGCGTGGTCTACTGGGTCGTCTGCTCAGTGTCTCACCAAGTTGAAATTAAGATGTTAGCCAGAGCTGCAATTTTCATCTAAGACTTTGTTGTTTTCTAGCTCACATATTGGCAGAATCCAGTTCCTTGTGATTGTAGCAGTGAGGTCCTTAGCTACTAGAGACTTCTCTCCACAGTATTGCAGTTTGCTTGCCTTGGAGACCAGAAGAGAGCATCTCTTACCCTTTGGTCTTTTAAAGGGCTTACCTTGATTAGGTCTGGCTCACCTAGGAGAATGTCCCTTTTGATTAAACCAAACCCAGCTGATTAGTGGCCCAATTATGGGAATGATATCTCATCATAGTTACAGATCTCAGTCACACTCAAGGGGATGGGATTATACCAGAGGGTGGGAATCTTGGAGACCATTTTAGGATTCTGTCTACCACACCTTGCAAATAGGACAAGACATTCAGAGAATTTTACATTTTGGCTAAAGGCTTTGCCCCAGCAATATGAAGCTGGGACACATCCAAGCTAGAACACAATAAAAATTTAGTGAATACTTAGTCTATGCCTGATACTTTGTATTCTTTGCCTTATTTAATCTCTGCAACAACCCCATGAGGGTTGTTCATAATCTTTCCTACTTTGCACATGGAGAAACTGAAGCTAAGAGAGTTTAAGTAACTTGTTGAAATGGAGCTGGGATCTAAATGGCCTGTGCTATTTATAGTCCACCACACTTTTTCCTAGTATTAATCTTGATTGGTTAATAATTTCAGTTTTATATAAGTGAAGTATCTATCCAGGTAATTTATTACAAATTTGTGACTTATTCAACATTTTTTACATGCAATAATGGTACTGTAGTTATGATTTTAAAAAGAGAGAGTGTCCTTTTAAAGAGACATTCTAAACCACAGATGAAATAACATGCTTGCTTGGGTTTGCTTCAAAATCATTTATGGAATCAAATGAGTTGGAGAACGGGTGGGAGGCTGTCAGTGAAACAGAACTGGCCAGAAGTTGATAATTTTTGAGGTTGAATAATGGGTAACAGGGCTCATTATGCTACTGTCTACTTTTGTTTATGTTTGAAAATTTCAGTAGTGAGTATCAAATAATCCATTCATTTCTAGTTACAGTTCTAAATAAGGAAAAGAATACCGGCTAATATTTTATGCTTAAGCATCACAACGTCTTCAGTTTAAAATCATGAATCTTTATTGATTGTCATGGAACCATAAACCTGTTTATACAAGCATTTCATTTATTAAAGTAGTAATGCATAGTGGTTAAGAGCATGGACTCTGGAGCCTAACCCTCTGGGTATAAATCTTAGTGTTGTGATACTTAATAGTTGTATGACCTTGTGTAAGTTATTTAACTTCTCAGTCCCTCATTTCTTTTTCATTTGTAAAATGGCAACACTTGCACCTAGCTTATACAGTTCTTGAGTATACTATGTAATGGATAGACATTGGGATAAGAAAGCAAAAAAAATATACAAATACATGTATTCATATGTATTTATATCTATTTAAGTTTTCTTTCAAATAAGAAACTTGAGGTAATTGTTTCCCTTTTGCATTTAGAGGGTATTATATGTTCTTGTCATGCTTTTGAGCCTGAGGTTCTCAAACCAGTGTTTCTGAAAGTTTTTCCCTTTCACAACACATATTTACAGTGTTTTTCAATGGGAGTCTTCTGGAATCTTGGGTGGGACAGTTCTTGTTTGGGACTGTCTTTCACATTGTAGAACATTTATATTTACCTTCCCCTCTGCCTACATTAAATACCAGTCCTAACCAGTCATTGTGATAACTGTAAGTGCCCTTGCACATTTTCACATGTCCTGTAGAAGAATAGAAAAATCCCTTTTGGGGAGCCATGTGTCTATTCAAATTTTAATGGTGGTGCCATGGATTAATTTAGAGTGCTACTTTTGTCACATCTCTACCTAACACATGTTGCAATGTTCAAGGTGAGAACCGATGAGCTAAATTAGCGACATTACCACAGTGATTCAAAGTCTTGTGGAGGTTTTTGATTTTGGAAAACATATAAACCTGTGATCTGTCCTGGTATTACTGAACCAGAATATTGGATGTATGGTATGGAAGTAGATGTGTCTGTATTTTGCAAAATTTCCCTTAGTAAGACTCATACTCCACCATTGCTTGAAAGATTTCTTTGAGCTTAACTATAATTGTCTTTCTTGTAGGTGATAGAAATTGAAGATGCTTCACCCACTAAGTGTCCAATAACAACCAAGTTGGTTTTAGATGAAGATGAAGAAACCAAAGAACCTTTAGTGCAGGTTCATAGAAATATGGTTATCAAATTGAAACCCCATCAAGTAGATGGTAAGAAACTATTAGATGATTAAAGCATTTTTAGTTAAATTTTACCAATATTTGGTGTCCCCTGTGTGCCTCACATTCTGCTAAGTACTGGAGTTACGTCTACTGGTGAGCAAAACAAATATGATCCCTGCCCTTATGGAGTGCATAAGCAAATGAAGAAGAACAAAACTGGACAGTTGCAAAGAAAATGAGTATTATGAAAGGGGAAGTGTGCACCTCACAGATGGGTATATATAGCAAGTGAATTTCACCTAATCTGCAGTGGTTGGCTAAGGGCAGCTGTGGGGTAGGGAGAGGTACACTTAGCTAAAAGCCTTCTTCAGGAAATGCTTTTTCAAGTATGTTTGTTAATAATGTTCCTACATTGGTTTTGGAAAGATACCAGATTATCCCTATCCTCTGCTTTGTCAGAGTGGAATCAGGAAGTCAGTTTTGATTGTGTATATGAATGAATTCATAAGGGAAGTTCTATAGTTCCTACTCCTTAGGTAGCAAGCCCCTTTATTGTTCAGTTTTTAATGTTGAATAAAGGGAGAAATGATGAATTATCTCCTGGATTTTTTTTTCCTGATTGACTCAATAAACCTGAAAGTATATTTGATAGGAATCTATTCTCTCTTTGGATAAAGTTTCTATTTTAGATTATTCTTATGTCTCTTTGGACTATCCCAGGGAATGGCGAAGGTCTGCTGTGATAGCTTAGAGGAGTGAAAGTTACCCTGTTGTGTGCTTGTGTTCACATTTTTTTCTAGTTAACCTTAGTGTGTGTGTGGGGGGGGTAAAACAAATCTCATTTACATTTAAGAGATTTTTATCTCTCTTTTTAAAAAATTCTATTTCTTAGAAGTTTTCGTTATGTTTTTGATGTGTTTATGATGGAAGATTTATTTTATTTTATCTTATTTTATTTTATATATTTATTTGGTTGTGCCAGGTCTTAGTCGCGGCAGGCGTGCTCCTTAGTTGCGGCTCTTTGGCTCCTTAGTTGTGGCATGCGAACTTTGATTGTGGCATGCATGTGGGATCTAGTTCCCTGACCAGGGATCGAACCCGGGCCTCCTGCATTGGGAGCTCAGAGTCTTAACCACTGTGCCACCAGGGAAGTCCCGACAGAAGATTTTTTTTTTAACTTGAGCCTTTAAATTGAGCATAACGAAGCTGTCATTTTTAGGTGTTCAGTTTATGTGGGATTGCTGCTGTGAGTCTGTAAAAAAAACAAAGAAATCTCCAGGTTCAGGATGCATTCTCGCCCACTGCATGGGCCTTGGTAAGACTTTACAGGTAAGAACATGAAGGTATTCTGTTCTTGTGCATTCATTAATTCAAGAATATGTATTCGTTTATGTTCCAGGCACAGTTGTAGGGGCTGGAGATAAAGCAATGAACAAGAATAACAAGATTTCTCACTCAAGAAGCTTATATTCTGGTGGGGGAGAGAGATTTTAATCAAATAAAATAAGAAATATTTACTTTCAGATAATAAATGTTAAGGACGAATAGAGAGGGAAAGCATCTTTTAGGAAGTGATCTTTGAGCAGAGATCCTAATGAAGTGAAGGAGTAGGGTTACAGGCATAGCCAGTAAAACTGCAAAGAGTCTGAGGTGGAAATGAAGTTCCTTTACAACACTGTTTTTTTTTTTTTTTGGCCGTGCTGCGTGGCTTTGCAGGATCTTAGTTCCCCAACCAGGGATTGAACCTGCGCCCTTGGCAGTGAAAGCGCCGAGTCCTAACCACTGGACCACCAGGGAATTCCCGACTTTTTAACAGTCTGTGATCCTTTAGTAATGAGAACATAATATATTTTTCACTATTAAAATACTACATTTCTGAATGCAGGAAGTTGCAGGAAGACTGCAGGAGTTGTAGCAGAGATGTGGAATTAGTTTATATATATAAAATTTCAAGCCATAAGACAATTACTATAGATTCAGTGAGAACACTTTACATGGAAAAATACTCGGTAACATAATTCTCTTCTAAATGGGCAGTGGTATTTTCTGAAGATCATAAGGATGTTCTCTGGGGACTAGGGACTTAGTAGCTGTTTTGGTGTGGTTACTTTTTATATTCATATTATTATTACTGATCATAGAATCATGGAGCTTTAGAGTTGGAAGGATCTTATATATCATCTAGTTGAAGTCCCTTATTATACCTATCTCTTTCCCTGTTGACCTTTGGTTGGTTGCTTTATTGTTTAAACCAAAAAACAAAAAACAAAACAAACCCCAAAAACCCAACTATTGTAAGTTTGCTCAATTTATTAACTTTTTTTGCAGATATTTAAATGAAGGTGGCAACTTAATTTGTTTTCTTGTAGGTGGTAAGCTTTCTTCATACGGTTCTTTTGTGTGACAAATTGGATTTCAGCACAGCTTTAGTGGTTTGTCCTCTTAATACTGCTTTGAATTGGATGAATGAATTTGAGAAGTGGCAAGAGGGATTAAAAGATGATGAGAAGCTTGAGGTATCATATTTAGAATGTTTTCTATTATCAGAATAACTGCATGAAATTCATATAGTAAAATAAAAAGATTTTTAATTACCAATGATGCATATTTCAGTGGGGATATTTAGTATTCATACATTCCTACCTTTAAAAATCTTTATTTCCTCACAAAAGGTCTCTGAATTAGCAACTGTGAAACGTCCTCAGGAGAGAAGCTACATGCTGCAGAGATGGCAAGAAGATGGTGGTGTTATGATCATAGGCTATGAGATGTACAGAAATCTTGCTCAAGGAAGGAATGTGAAGAGTAGGAAACTTAAAGAAATATTTAACAAAGCTTTGGTTGATCCAGGTAAGATATTAACAGGCACTGAGATAAAGAAACAAGTTGAATGAAAAATATGCTTATATTTAACAAATACTGATTGACCAACTACTAAGTAGCTGGTTTTTGTTTATCATTCAAGTTTTTGCCTTCTGTTTGTTTCTTAGTATAATTTCATTAAGATGAAATCACCCTTAATATTGCCAGATGTTCAGAATTCATTTGCTGAATATGGAAGTGTTTGAGGTTTTCAGGGGAGACCTTGTAAACAATTAAAAATTCACCAGGTACCTGTGTCACAATTGCAGATTCTTCTGACTGTCTGAGTATTAGATTATTACAAGAGCTCTCTCCATACTCTGAAAACAGTTCTTTATGTTTCTTTCCCAACTTTATGTCATTAGAAGAATTGGCTGCATTTTTTCCGTCTTTTAAATGGTCATCACAATGGAAGGTTAATATTTGCAATGCTGTCATTCCTTCTAACAGTAATCTTCATGATGCAAGATCCAAATATTTGATTCTTACTTGCAACTTGTAAAAGCAGCAAGTTGTACGATCCGCAGAACCAATTAATATTTAGTTGTTTGTATTCTATATTTTTTCCTTTTCAAACTTTATTTTGTCATATGTAATTACTTTAAGACACTGTTGAGGCTTTAGATGTTTTTTGAGAAAGTCCAATTTTTCACTGCCAAAATAATTTAGAATTATTTAATCCAAGTATTATTTAGAATCCTTGGCTTTGCCCCTTTATAATTTTACTTTTAATTTTTAATTTATTTTTTCAGCTTTATTGAGGTTTAATTGAGAAGTAAAATTGTAACATAATTAAAGTGTACAATGTGATGATTTGATATATGTATACACTGTGAAAGGATAACCCCCTTTGAGTTACACATCATTACCTCACTTAGTTTTCTTTTTCTTTTTTGGTCAGAACATTTATGCTCTACTCATTTAGCAGATTTCAGTTATACAATACATTGTTATCAGTTGCCATGTTATTACGATGTTATTTATACATTAGGTCCTTAGAGCTTATTCATCTTATCACTGAAAGTTCGTACCCTTTTGCCTCTTTTTTTAGATAATGATGTAATTAGCATGTGCCAAACTAATTGCCATTGTAAGTGTTAAGGCCTAATGATAAGTTTATCATTTTCTCATGATTAAAATAGTCGTCTAGAAGTCCTGTGGTTGTTTTGTTGTCAGAGAGCTATAAGCTAGTGAATAGCATGTTTTTCAGAAGGTTTCCTTGGAACAGTTTAAACAAGTTTCACATGCTTAATATGGTGATCATGAGGAAATGCATTAAAAAGAAATTAAAGCTCATAACATGAAGAGTAATGTTTGTTATTTCCATGTAAGTCATTTAGTGACATTTAAAAAAATTTATTTTGGAATGTTTTGTGATTTTTTTATTTACAGAAAAGTTGAAATGATAGTAAAGAACGCTCCCATTTACCTTGCACCCAAATCCCCCACTGTTCATCTTACATTGCCATGGCAGATTTGTCAAAACTAAGAAATTGGTATATTATTAACTAAACTCCAAACTGTATTTGAATTCTACCAGTTTAATATTACTGTTCACTTTCTGTTCCAGGATCTCATCCAGGGTACCACATTGCATTTAATTGTCATGTCTCCACAGTCTCCTCTGGTCTGTGACAGTTTCTTACTCTTTCTTTTATTTTCTGTTATCTTGTCAGTCTTGTGGAGTACTGTTAAAGTATCCTGTAGGATGTTCACTAGTATCTGTTGTTTTTCTTGTGATTAGACTGGGCTTATAGGTTTTTGAAATAATGTACTAGAGGTGTAGTATCCTTCTCCTCACATTAGATCAAGGGTAAATTAGATCCACATGACATCACTAGTGATGTTAATTTTCATCACTTGGTTAAGGTAGTGTTTGCCAGGTTTCTCTGCTGTAGAGTTACTGGTTTCACCTGTGTCTGTTCTTTGCCGGTCACTAAGTCTAGCCCATCCAAGTGGGGGGAGGGCAAAAATTAAGCTCCATCTCTTGTAGTGGGCAGTATCTACACTTAAATTTGGAATTTTTCTTTAAGAAAGATTTGTCCCTTCTTACCCATTTATTTAATCAGTCATTGATTTATATCAGGATAGATTAATCATCTATTATTAGTTTATGTGTTAGAACTAGCACTGTATTATTTATTTTGTTGCTCAGATTGTTCCAGTTTGTCCACTGGGAGCTCTTTCAGATTGGTTGCTGTATCCCTTTGATGTTTCATTCTTTTGATTTTTTTGAGCACTTCATTACTTTCTGGTAGTATGCTCTAGGATCATGTTAATTTGTCCTTGCCCCGGAGTCCATCATTTCAACAAGGAACCATGCGTGGTTCCTTTCACTGAAAAATGGTGTTTACGAACCAAGATCTGGGCACTGGGTGTGTTTGTTGCTACTGCAGTGTCATTGCTTCTAGGTTCACTCAGCAGACAGAACTAGGTGATAGGTCTATGAATCCAGGTATATACACAAATCTATCTGTGTGTGTGTTTATAAACATAAACTTGATGTCATAATGATATATTTGACTCTAATTCAGTATCATAGGGTTCATTTTAGTCTTTTTTTGTTATTCTGTTACTTGTCTCTTTCAACAGTGAGAATCTTGGCTTCAACCATCCACCATCCATTTACTTATTTATTCAGCCTCATCATATATGTAAAGTAGTTTTAGAATTATTAACCTATACCCTCGTGAGAAACAAATTTACCAACTAGAGTACAGTGCTTGTGTATGATTGTTTTTGTCTGTAGCTTTATAATTTCCAAACATCATTTTCTAAAGTTACATAGGTCAGTTCCTTCATTTTATTTGCATACATTAAAGTTTATTCTTTGTAATGTAGAGTTTAATGTTTTTTTAAAAAATTGAGGTATACTTCATTTACAACATTATGTTAGTTTCAGGTGTTCAACATAGTGATTCAGTATTTTTACAGATCATACTCTATTAAAAATTATTACAAGATAATGGCTATAATCCCCTGTGCTATATGATATATCCTTGTTGCTTATGTGTTTTATACATAGTGGTTTGTATCTTTCAGTCTCATATCCCAATCTTGCCCCCTCCCCCTTCTCTCTCCCCACTGGTAACCACTAGTTTGTTTTCCATATCTGTGAGTCATTTTCTGTTTTGCTATATACATTTGTTTGTTTTGTTTTTTAGATTCCACATGTAAGTGTTATCATACAGTGTTTGTCTTTCTCTGTTTGACTTATTTCACTAAGCATAGTATTCTCTAGATCCATTCATATTGCTGCAAATGGCAGAATTACATTCTTTTTTATAGCTGAGTAACATTCCTCTGTGTGTGTGTGTGTGTGTGTGTGTGTGTGAGAGAGAGAGAGAGAGAGAGAGAGAGAGAGAGAGAGACATCTTCTTTATCCTTTCATCTGTCGACAGTTGGTTTGCTTCCATATCTTGGCTCTTGTAATTAGTGGCGCTCTGAACATTGGTGTGTGTGTATCTTTTCAAATTATTGTTTTCAGTTTTTCCAGTTATATCCCCAGGAGTGGAGTTGCTGGATCATATGATAGTTCTAGTTTTAGTTTTTTGAGGAACCTCCTTACTGTTTTCCATAGTGGCTGTAACAATTTATGTTCTCACCAACAGTGCACAAGGGTTCCCTTCTCTCCACATCCTCACCAACACTTGTTATTTCTTGTTTTTTTTTTTGTTTGTTTGTTTGGTTTTTTTTTTATCATAGCCATTCTAATAGGTGTGAGGTGATATCTCATTGTGGTTTTAATTTGCATTTTCCTGATGATTAGTGATGTTGAGCTTTTTATGTACCTGTTGCCCATTTGTATGTCTTCTTTGGAAAAATGTCTCTTCAGATCCTCTGCCCGTTTTTTTTTTTTAATATTTTCTCCCCAACAGTAACGTGGTAACATCACTGAGGACACCGTAAGTGCACTGTCATTCATATTTGTTTGTTTGTTTGTTTTTTATATATTAACTCTACTTTCTTATTTTTTGTATTCTTTCTTTTTTTAATTTATTTTTATTTTTGGCTGTGTTGGGTCTTCGTTTCTGTGCGAGGGCTTTCTTTAGTTGCGGCGAGTGGGGGCCACTCTTCATCGTGGTGCGCGGGCCTTTCACTGTCACGGCCTCTCTTGTTGCGGAGCACAGGCTCCAGACGCGCAGGCTCAGTAGTTGTGGCTCACGGGCCCAGTTGCTCCGCAGCATGTGGGATCTTCCCAGATCAGGGCTCGAACCCGTGTCCCCTGCATTGGCAGGCAGATTCTCAACCGCTGCGCCACCAGGGAAGCCCCCTCTGCCCATTTTTAAATTATATTGTTTTTTTTTGCAAGCATGTATTTTATATTGCAATATATGGATGTTCCCAAGGCCACTCTCAGGTTCAGTAATTCACTAGGACTCACAGAACTCAGAAAAGCCTTTATACTCATGGTTATGGTTTATTACAGTGAAAGGATACAGATTAGAATCAGCAACAGGTAAAGGCACATAGGACAGGGCCCAGGAGAGTTCCACACCCAGTTTGTTAGTGGAATCGTGCAGACAGCACTTACTTCTCCCAGAAATGATGTGTGACAGTACACATGGAGTTTTGCCAACCAGACACACTCATCCGAGCCTTGGTGTCTAGAGTTTGGGCTTGGTCACATAGACGTGGTTGACCACCCATGTGGGTGATCTTAGTCTCTAGCCCCTCCAGAAGTTGAGAAGATGCCACATGACCAAAGCTGCTCTCCCTTCACCCCCCATCATGTTAGCATAGACTGTCTGATGTGTCCCAAGCCATCCAGGTGAGCAGAGATATTTTTATCAGGTCAGACAGGAGTTTAGAGGTTACCTCCCTAGAGGTGGAGGCAAAGGCTAAACTTTTCTTTGGGCCAGATTAATCCTTTACTACATATATGTATATATAGATAAAAATCACCCTGTTTGACGTGGTTGTTTAAATACAAATGGGATCATAATATAGATATTGAAACTCTTCTTTTTGTTTAATAATATAAATAACATATTTGGCATATCTTTCAAGGTTATTACATAGAAATCTACATCATTAATTTTAGTTCTGTGACATTCCATTATAGCATAGTTTTATTAACCCCCTTTGCCAAGCTTCCAAGTTGTTTCCAATTTTGCACCCTAAACAAACAATAGTTCAGAGAATATTTTATGTATCTTGGGGTACTCGTGGAAGTATACCTTAAGGATAAATTCCCAGAAATTGAAATTTGGGTCAAGGGTGCACGTATTTTACATTTTAAGAGGTACTGTAAAATTGTCTTCCAAAATGTTTGCTACTAATTTAGACTTCCACAAAGAGTATATGAGAGTACCTGCTTCACCACACCCTCATGAACACTGAATATTAGGTGGTAGAAATCATTTAAATCACTTGTGTAAAAGGTAATTTACGAAGCAAGATACATATTTTAGTTTTTAGAAAGTTGATTAGTAATTTAAAAATGTCTTACTATTCATGTAGCCCCATCTAAATACTGAATAACAATTGTGTTGTTTGATCAGGCATACTGAAGGAGTTACTTTTTTAAAAATTTGTTTATTTATTTATTTATTTTTGGCTGTGTTGGGTCTTCGTTTCTGTGCAAGGGCTTTCTCCAGTTGTGGAGAGCGGGGGCCACTCTTCATTGCGGTGCGCGGGCCTCTCACTGTCGCGGCCTCTCCCGTTGCGGAGCACAGGCTCCAGGTGCGCAGGCTCAGTAGTTGTGGCTCATGGGCCTAGCCGCTCCGTGGCATGTGGGATCTTCCCGGACTGGGGCACGAACCTGTGTCCCCTGCATTGGCAGGCGGATTCCCAACCACTGCGCCACCAGGGAAGCCCTGAAGCAGTTACTTTTGAAATCATGTAGAAGATGCATTTTCTATAATGCCTAACATACAGGGGATAATTTGACAACTGATATTGTTTGAATCAATATTTAAGTAATTTGTGTGTACGTTAAGCAGCAAGCAAATTGTGTTTATAGGATACTTTAGCAAAGATACATATGGTTATTTTCATAAAATAATCATATGTATTTCTTTTGAAAGAGTCACTCTCAGCTATGAGATCTTTTATAGCTTGGAAAGTGTTTTCCCCCCAACCCCCATACCCATGTAACAATCAGTTTAGCGGTCCTTTATCAGTTAAATTTTTCCCCAGCAATGGGTATTAGTTATTAGGAATAAGTCAAATGGGAAATACTACTTGGCCTATTGTGTTTTATATATTATATCTTAAAATGTAACTTTTGAAATTTGTCGTTTCATGTATACATAAATTGCTCTTAGTCTCAGTTGATAGTTTTAACTTGATGCATTAGTGCTGAAATGTATCTTTAGATACTGTTTTTCATTTATAAAAGATACTTTTTTTTTCAGATACCCCAGATCTCTTGGGGTCTTTTCATCTGTGTGATTATTTCTATTCTTGCCTATTTTTGTACTCTCAGAGAACCTTAAGTACCATCCATAGTAGTACTTTAATACTCTACTTTAATAAAATTAATACTAGTGAGAGCCACATTAACCATATACAGATAAAATATAACTTCTTATCGGGATGTTGTTTTATCTTTCCACAAGAGCAGCACTGTAAAACGATTAACTTTACTTAAATGGATTATATTTTTAGTTTTATTATATGTTAATTAAATGTTGTTTTTCTAGGCCCTGACTTTGTTGTTTGTGATGAAGGCCATATTCTAAAAAATGAAGCATCTGCTGTTTCAAAAGCTATGAATTCTATACGATCAAGGAGGAGGATTATTTTAACGGGAACCCCACTTCAAAATAACCTAATTGAGTGTGAGTCAATATCTGTAGTTATGCTATAGAGTACTGGCATTGCCTCAGATATATTTTTGCCACGTCACCATCTGCCTATCTTTAGTTTATTCTAGTATAGTCTCTGACCATGAACTACATAGGTCCATTCTTAGTCTACTGTAAAAGTATACCATTCATTTCAAGTGGAATATTTTATGAATATAAATGGTAAACCACAGTCAAGAGGTGTGCCATTATGAGTGTTCAAATACAAATATAGAATTTAAAGTATATGCAAGGTATCAGAAGTCTTAATGATTGCTTAAAAATACAAATGCATTTGTGACTATTCAGGAGATATTGTAACAAAATATATCCAGTTTTGGAGGAGGTACTGATAGGAAATTGAAAAGAAATGCTAAGCATGAAAGTTTTAGGAAGGTGGAGATTGGAGGAGAGCTATGTTGAATTGATGTCAGGATACAGTTTGCTGAGGCTGAGGATAGATGATATGAACCCAGGGAAGTGACTTGTGAATTTCCCTCATTTTCATATGTGTGTGGTGACACTAAAGAGGGAACATGAGTTACTCAGAAAATAACAAATTAAAATTTCCCATTGTAATCTGTTCTGATAGCTTTTTGTTATTTTTATGTTATTTCCATTCTTTTGGTGTATTTATAGTTACTGTTTTTTATTTTATTATTTGTAATACTGGTTATTGTCTCACTTTGTCCTTGTTTATATTTACCTATAATATGTATCTATATTTTATCTTTATTTTTGTCTGTTCCAGTTTCCCCCTTTTCTGTTGCCCCATTTATAGACTGTTGCCCTGTTTCACATTGTGGTCCCATATAGTATAGGGCAACTGATTAGTCTGTTAAGGACTTCTGGAACTAAATCAGTTAATACAAAATTTGATATAGTAGTTTATTACCTGATTTTATTATTTTGTTTCAGTATCTATGTTTTTTTCACAAGATCCCTTTGCTGACCATAAAATCATGGTTAGAATTATAGAGCAGTTGTTTTATACTCAGTATCTATTAAAAAGACTAGTGAGTTCAAATAAAATGTTCTTTGGTGTTTTCTTAAACATTCGTGTCTAGAATTTGGGGATGGGTTTTATTTGAGTTTCTCATCTGATTTAGATAATCCAGTTCTAGATCATACTGATAACCAGTATTAGTCTACACTCAGTTTGGTGTTCTTTCTTTGTAGCTTAATTGTAATGCTTCCATGGCATGCCTTTTTGACACGAGCATTTTATCAGAGAATTGTTCTCAGTTCTTTTAGCCGTTACTCTTGTTAATGAACTAATATCTTCTTTCTTAGATCATTGCATGGTTAACTTTATCAAAGAAAATTTGCTTGGATCCATTAAGGAGTTCAGGAATCGATTTATAAATCCAATCCAAAATGGTCAGTGTGCAGATTCTACCATGGTAGATGTCAGAGTAATGAAAAAACGTGCTCACATTCTCTATGAAATGTTAGCTGGATGTGTTCAGGTACAAGTACATTCCACAGTAATAAAATATTGTTACTTTGATATATTGCAATCTCAAAATGTTTTCTGAATTCAAACTTTGTATTTTCTTTCTCCTTTCAGCATGTATCAATAGTTTTATAGTTAAATCTCTTTGCAGTCTCTTCCAAAGTTTGTGCAGCATTGAACTTAAAAAAAATTGCATTGAGAGGTTTAGAACATAATTGATTAATTCGTTTGCTGGGTGTATAACTTCATATGTTAATATGTTCATATTCGGATTTTCTCATCCTTAAGATAGGGAGTATGTAAAAGAAACACAGCTATTATGATTAAGAAATTTCTGTGCTCACCTAATTGTATAGTATAGTATTCCAAACCTCATTTGTTTGAAATGGTTTTAGGAAAGGCAATTATGAATTATGAGTGAAGCCATATTAATGTAATCCTGAAGAAACAGTTTTATTAATTCCAAGTACGTACAGTAACCTTAATGGGCTAATAGTGTTGTTTACACACGGATCTTCAGTAAACCTTTGTTAAAATGAGTAGATAAGTATGTAGAGACTGACCAAGGAGTTGGTCAGTCTGCATTTTTTCTTAGTTCTGTATTTTTCTTAAGACACTAGATATTAATGGTAGCAAAAAAGATGTAACAGATGAGACAGGCTATCCTTTTGACTGAATATACTACCATTACATAAGGTGAAGTCATCCTGTTTGTTCAGGTTAGCCAGAGGTACTAGCAAGTACTGTATTTCTGTATTACTGCTGCTACTTAAGCAGTATTTTTCTGGTTTAGGTAGTCATTTGTATCTAGCACATTAGTGATCTTTCTTTCCTGTTTCTATATTAAATGGTTTCAAGAGTGCCTATACTTGGCTTGTTTTCTCAGTTGGGCAAACATTCCCCCTGACATTATGTGTTATCCTCTGGCATGTTGGCACATCTTACCCAAAGGATAACCCAGACTGCATCGAACTTTGACTCAACGGTTTTACTGTATGATTAAAGCAAGTCTTTTTGCTAGTACTACCTACTATATCCCCTCCCCACCTTTTTTTCTTTTCTTTTTTTCTATATAGAGGAGACCATTTGAAAACCTAAATTGCTCACTTGGTAATATGGCCACTTCAATTTAAAACCTGCCTGGTGTGTTGCAGTATCTTTTTACCAGTGCGTCATATTGTATAGTCACATGAAATACATTAACTACAATTATATGGGATCATTGTGTGATTAAAGAGGGTAAATATGTTTAAGTAAATGTTTTCTTATATGTCTGGTACCTATTTATTTATGTACATTTTTTTAGTTGCAAGCAATGATAATTCTTAGAACAGTTAGTTCCTGTCATATATTTAACTAATTTTCATTCTCTTTCTATTAATTGCAGAGGAAAGATTATACAGCATTAACAAAGTTCTTGCCTCCAAAACATGAATACGTGTTAGCTGTGAGAATGACTCCTATTCAGTGCAAACTCTATCAGTACTACTTAGATCACTTGACAGGTAACAAATACACTTAGTTTATTGTTTTTGTTTTCTCTCTTAAAGCATTCTTTTTCTGAAGAATGCTGTCTTGATAATATCACCATGTCAGTTGTTCTTTTGCAATTTTGCATTTGCATAAAATGGGTATGTTTATATTGTAAAAGCACAAAATATTTCTAATTAAAAAAACTAATATTCAAGATAAATAAAATTCCAGTGTATTATTAAAAAATATCCAACCACGTTAATAGTAAAAAAACTGTAAATCAAATTTATGAAATCATTTCTTAGGTATCAAATTGACAAAGTTTGAAGGGAAAAAAAGGCAAAATACAAAGCAGGGCACATATTATGTCCCAATGTTAACAATAAAAATATGCACAAATGCCTAAAATACACAAAAATGTTAATAACAGGTTATTTTCTGGGTGATGACATTATGCGGAACTTTATTTTGTACTATTTTCTATGTGCTTTTTAAAAATACAATGAATAGATATTGTTTCATCATCAGTAAACTCGTGTGTTTGTGTGTGTCTGTGTGCCCAAGGTTGTCACTGTTCGCAGAGCAAAACTTTAGTTTCTGTTTGGTCTGGAGTGAATTTTTTTACTTGTTAGTCACTTTATTCTGGTACCTTTCCCCAAGTGATGTGCCAGATTTATTTAGGAGCTACAGGTTAGAAGGCACCCTTCAGCCATTGTGGATACAATAGTTGATCAAAAAATAATGGAGGGTGGAGGTGTATACACACATACTAGAATGATACTTCATATCCTATCAATAGTTAAAGTAATACTCTGTGACAGCAGTGCATTTTAGAAAGTAGAATAATGATGATAGTCCTCAACAGTTGTTCTGCTTTGGGGAAAAGAGGATTTGAATGTTTGTATTTTATAGAAATGTTGTTTTGCTGTATTATAAAAACAGAATTTTCTGACTGACTTTTGGAAGGAGATCATCTCCAGCAAGGCACACAGTTTCATTTGTATAGTAATCATAAGCTATTAGATTTATTGTATCAGTACCATTCTGTTTTGAGTGACAAAAATTGCAGACATAAGTAACCAAATATAGAAATTCCAATGAGAGAGAGAAAGAGAGGGATTATCAGACCTATCTTTCATTAATCTCTGAGTAATAAAGGGTACTAAATTTGGTCATTTAATATTTTCTCCATTTGAAATTTTGTTTTATTGTGAGGAATGTACTAGATGTTTTCAAATATTAAAGAATCAGTTGTCTTTAATAACCAACAGCAAAATGTTAATAGCTCTTGTATAGATATTAAAATGTACTCTTTTTGAGAGCAATGCAGTATTTAAGAATTAAAGGGGCCTCATTCTTTGTGACTTCAGTTGATAGGAGTAAATATCTAAAGTACTAATTGCCAAAGCTTCTAAACTCAGAAAGGTATAATTGCTAAATTATTATCTGGTGCCATGAATCTTTCAGTCATGAGAATGTCTTGGGTTTTCCCCCTACTAAATGTGATGTTTTATTTTCCTTAAAGTAGAATAACCTGAGTTAATAGCCCCCTTGAAAAAACTTCCATAAAAGGCTAAATGGATTATATTAAAGGTTACTTTATCTTGATTCTCACTACAAACCATCAAAGTGTTTCTCCCAAAATGTCATTCACCTATCTCACTTGTATTTAAAATGTTTGGTATTTTTTCTGTTACATATTCCAGAAATTCTTTTGTTTCTATATTTGACTCTTCTTATATTTGACTTGGCTTTTAAAAGTTCACATAAATTTTGCTTTTGATACTAACAACAATTTGATGTTAATTTTAGTAGTGATAATTTATAATATATTTAATATTTACAGAATTAAAGTCATGAGAGGCTAAATTAATGAATTTCAAGAAAATTAACATCCTCTTAATTTTCCTTTGTTCTCTAAAAAGTATAATCCTGCAGTCTTCCTTTTACCATCAAGTATCAGAAGTTTATATTTACATGTAAGCCTCTGCCTTCAGTAAACAACTTTAGGTTTTACAAGTGTGAATACTTAGTTTTCAGACAGCCTGATTTTAAGCTGAAATCAGTATTAAAATCCATACACTGTCTTAAGGAATGCAAAGACGGAGCACATAAAAAGACAGTCCACAAATTGGAAGAAAATATTTGTAAGTCACTTTCCTAAAACGGGGATAATATCCAGAATATATAAAGAACTCTTACAACCTAACAACAACAGCAATGAAAAACCAAACAAGCCGATTCAAAAATGGGCAAAGTTTTCAATAGACATTTCTCCAAAAAAGATATACAAATGACTGATAAGCACATTAAAAGATGCTCTACATCATCATTAGTTATTCAGGAAATGTAAATTGAAACCAAGAGATACCACTTCACACCCAATAGGATGACTATCACATAAAGAAAGATAATAAGTGTTGGCAATGATACGGAAAAATTAGAACCCTGGTGCATTGCTGCTAGGAATATAAAATGGTACAGCTCCTGTGGAGAAAGTAGTGTGGCAGTTCCTCAAAGAGTTAAACAGAGGGTTACCATATGATCCAGCAATTCCACTTCTAGGTAGAATTCCACTTTCAAAATAATTGAAAGCAAGAACTCTAATAGATACTTACCCATTCATGTTTACATAGCATTATTCATAATAGCCAAAAAGATGGAAGCAATCCAAGTCTTCATCAAGTAATGAATAGAAGAACAAAATATGATATATGCAAACAATGGAATATTACAGTCTTAGAAAGAAATCCTGACATGAACGGATCCTGAAGACATCATGTTAAATGAAATAAGCCAGACACAAAAGGACAAATCCTGTGTGATTACACTTAGAGGTGCCTGGAATAGTCAGATTCATTTAATGGGCACAGAGTTTCTGTTTAGGGTGATGGAAAAAAGTCTTAGAAATGGAGAGTGCTGATGGTTGCACAACATTTCAGTTATACTTAATGCCACTGAACTGTACTCTTAAAAAATAGAGAACAGTAATATCCTTTTGTCTCTAAAAATGAATGGGTCTAAGTGCCACACATTAGAGGTTGATTCAGTGGTTCTGGAGTAGGGCTCAGGCAGCTGCATTTTTATAAGCCCTCTAGGTGATTTTGATGTACCCTCTGCTTGATGCTCAGTATGATTGGCCGTCAGGGAAATGTAAATCAAAACCAGAACAAGATACAGGCATACCTCAGCGTCTTAAGTGTTCAAGTGAAAGGAAGACTCACTTGTCATTATGTATTTACTTGCCCTTTTTTGTGCTTGTATTTCCAAATAAAGCCATTTGGCGTCAAAACATTTTATTTTTAGGATAGAATGATTCAATAATAATTGTCAATTCTCTTTTGTATAGAGAACACTTTTCTGTGGATGTTTATTTGGCCAACTTATTAGCATATTCTTTTTATGTGGTTCCCATTCCTCACAAAGAATATCAACTCTAACACATATCAATACTGTAGGTAGAGGAGACTTCAGTTTTTCCCCTTTAACATTCTACCCGAGCCAGTTAGGCCTAAAAGTCTTATGAAATTTTTTTTAATAGAAGATGTTTATGGTATGTACAAGAGTAGTTCCCACCCACCAAAATAAAAATTGACTTTTTAATCAGCCTTTCTTGGAGAATAAATGGTAGTTGTTTAGCTTACTTTATTTTGAAATCTCTCATTTCTTCACATTAATTTCAAAAACTCATAAGGCTTTCAATATTGGATAGAACAGCTAGGCGGAAGATCAGCAAGGAAATAGAAGACTTGAAAAACACTTATGAATCAACTAGGCCTAACAGGCATCTGTAGAACAGTCCGTCCAATAGGAGCAGAATACACATTCCTCTCGAGTGCACATGGAACATTCTCCAAGATAGACCATATTTTAGAGCATAACACAAGCCTCATTTAATATAAAAGGATAAAATCCACACAAAATATTTTCTTTAACCACATTAGAATGAAATTACAAACCAATAACTGAAGGAAAGTGAGAAAATTCACAAATATGTGTAAATAACATGCTCTTAAGTAACTAATGAGTCAAAAGAAATCACAAAGGAAATTAGAAAACATTTAGAGGTAAATGAAAATGAAAACATAAGATACTAAAATAGGGGATGCAGGTAAAGCAATGCTTCCAGGGAAATTTATGGCTGTAAATGCCTATATTAAGGAAGAAGATCTCAAATTTATAACTAACTTTCTACCTTAAGAAACTAAAATAAGAGCAAACTGAACCCACAGCAAGAAGAAGGAAGGAGATAATGAAGACTAATCAGAAATAAATATAAAGGAGAAAAGGAAAACAGTAGAGAAAATTATTGAAGGCAAAACTTGGTTTTTTGAAACAATCAAGATAATTGATAACTCTTTAGTTGTACTTACAAAGTAATAAATAGAGCAGATACAAATAACTAAAATCAAGAATGAAAGAGCATTACTACTGACCTTACAGAAATAAAAGAATTATAACGGAATGCTATGAACAGTTGTATATCAAGAAATTAGATGCCTCATTTTCACAGCAATGATTTCTGTCATACACAGTGGAAATACCTCTAATCAGGCAAAATAATCAGTACCAGACTTTTATGCATTTTTATTCATATTTCATATCATTACTGAATATACTCTTGTCCCTCATGGAGACAAGACATTAATTATCAGTGAATTTACATCTTTTAAAACTGTGGACAGAAAAATGTTACTGCTTAAATGCTGTTTTTTAAAAAAGTCAGCTTTGGGCTTCCCTGGTGGCGCAGTGGTTAAGAATCCACCTGCCAATGCAGGGGACACAGGTTTGAGCCCTGGTCAGGGAAGGTCCCGCATGCCACGGAGCAACTAAACCCATGCGCCACAACTACTGAGCCTGCGCTCTAGACCTCGTGAGCCACAACTACTGAGCCTGCGTGCCACAGCTATTGGAGCCCATGTGCCTAGAGCCCGTGCTCCACAGCAAGAGAAGCCGCCACAGTGGAAGCCCATGCACCGCAATGAAGAGTAGGCCCCGCTTGCTGCAACTAGAGAAAGCCCGTGCGCAGCAGCGGAGACCCAATACAGCCAAAAATAAATTTATTAAAAAAAAAAAGTCAGCTTTGTTTTTCTGTGTTTTACCCTCTTGATGATTTTGTCATATTAATGAAATGTGCATTCATTTAATTTTCACTTCATTTTCATATGAAAAATATAATTTTGTTGAAATCATTCTAGGCAAAAGAAATCTATTTTTTTCAACATGAAAAGCATAAGTTTTAGAAGTAATTTTTTTTGGTGTAAGAATAATTGGAAAGAGTTGCTAAAATACTGTATACAGAGAGTGGCTTTATCTAAAGCAGAAGTTTGTAATCTAGGGTCTATGGTTAGAATCTAGGACCTGAATAAGAAAAACCTGAATAAGAAAAAAATTACATGTTTTCACTAACCTCTATCAAAAATACAGCATTTTTCCAATTATTAATGTAGGCAACAAACCAAAGTAGTATTAGTGTTAATTGTGACTTTGTTACCAATAGAAATCAGAAATATTTCTATATATTATTGTCATTACCGATATCTCAAATTTACCTTTATCAATGCTTCAGAATTTCAGGCAGTTGTTAAAATTACTGCTATAGTTTGTTATTTAATGCATTAATAAGGTACACATACCACTATATCAAAAGTTTGTTTTTAAACATCTTGATAATTTCTGTATAATGGGTTTCTTTTGTAATCCTATTTATTTTATATGTTTTGAAATTTTCTGAGAAAGAGGGCCTATAAGATTCTCTACATGGCCAAAGGAGTCCGAGGCACAGATAAAGTTAAGGCCCTAATTTAGAAACACCTTGGTTGAATTAGAGAATCCTTATGTCTTAACATTAACTCTTTTTTTCTTTTGATCAGGTGTAGGTAATAGCAGTGAAGGTGGAAGAGGAAAGGCAGGTGCAAAACTTTTCCAAGATTTTCAGATGTTAAGTAGAATCTGGACTCATCCTTGGTGTTTGCAGCTGGACTACATTAGCAAAGAAAATAAGGTAAATCAACTAACCTAAAGTTGATCAAAAGGTATCTGTTGGAAGCAGAATAACTTTAGGAAAAAGGTTGATCTGTATAGACGTACTGTATATTCAAAATTTTTTATTCTTTTTGGTACAGTAATTCAACTTATTTTATTTCTAGTTAATTACTATATGTTTGAATGCATTGTGATTATGGAAGGAGTGTTAAATGTTAATCTTTTTTAAAAATTTTTATTGAAATATAGCTGATTTACAATGTTGTGTTAGTTTCAGGTGTACAGCAAAATGAATCAGTTATACGTATACAGATATCCACTCTTTTTTAGATTCTTTTACCATATAGGTCATTACAGAGTATTGAGTAGAGTTCCCTGTGCTATGCAGCAGGCCCCTATTAGCTATCTATTTTATATATAGTAGTGTGTATTGTTAATCCCAATGTCCCAATTTGTCCCTCCCCACCCTTCCCCCTGGTAACCATAAGATTGTTTTCTATATCTGTAACTCTATTTCTGTTTTGTAAATAAGTTCATTTGTACCCTGTTTTTAGATTACACATATAAGTGATATCATGCAATATATGTCCTCTAACTTACTTTACTCAGTATGACAATCTAGGTCCGTCCATGTTGCTGCAAATGGCATTGTTTCATTCTTTTTTATGGCTGAGTAATATTCCGTTGTATATATGTGTCACATCTTCTTTTTCCATTTGTCTGTCGATGGACGTTTAGGTTGCTTCAGTATCCTGGCTATTGTAAATAGTGCTGCAGTGAACATTGGGATGCATGTATCTTTTTGAATTATGGTTTTCTTTGGGTATATGCCCAGGAGTGGGATTGCTGGCTCATATGGTAGCTCTATTTTTAGTTTTTTAAGGAACCTCCATACTGTTCTCCATAGTGGCTGTGCCAATTTACATTCCCACCAACAGTGTTAGAAGGGGGTTCCCTTTTCTCCACACCCTCTCCAGTCTTTATTGTTTGTAGATTTTTTGATGATGGCCATTCTGACTAGTGTGAGGCGATACCTCACTGTAGTTTTGATTTGCATTTCTCTAGTAATTAGTGATGTTGAGCATATATTCATGTGCTTTTTGGCCATCTGTATGTGTTCTTTGGAGAAATGTCTATTTAGATCTTCCGTGCATTTTTTGATTGGTTTGTTTGTTTTTTTGATATTGAGCTGCATGAGCTGTTTGTGTATTTCGAAGATTAATCCCTTGTCAGTTGCTTCATTTGCAAATATTTTCTCCCATTCTGTGGGTTGTCTTTCTGTTTTGTGTATGGTTTCCTGTGCTGTGCAAAAGGTTTTAAGTTTCATTAGATCCCATTTGTTTATTTTTGTTTTTATTTTCATTACTGTAGGAGGTGGGTCAAAGAAGATCTTGCTTCGATTTATGTCAGAGTGTTCTGCCTATGTTTTTCTCTAAGAGTTTTTTTTTTTAATTAATTTATTTATGGTTGTGTTGTGTCTTTGTTTCTGTGTGAGGGCTTTCTCTAGTTGTGGCAAGCGGGGGCCACTCTTCATCGCGGTGCGCGGGCCTCTCACTATCGCGGCCTCTCTTGTTGCGGAGCACAGGCTCCAGACGCGCAGGCTCAGTAATTGTGGCTCACGGGCCCAGTTGCTCCGTGGCATGTGGGATCTTCCCAGACCAGGGCTCGAACCTGTGTCCCCTGCATTGGCAGGCGGATTCTTAACCACTGCGCCACCAGGGAAGCCCCTCTCTAAGAGTTTTTATAGTATCTGGCCTTACACTTAAGTCTTTAATCCATTTTGAGTTTATCTTTTGTGTATGGTGTTAGAGAGTGTTGTAATTTCATTCTTTTGCATGTATCGATCCAGTTTTCCCAGCACCACTTATTGAAGAGGCTGCCTTTTCTCCATTGTATATTCTTGCCTCCTTTGTCATAGATTAACATCTTGCATAACCATAGTAAAATGGTCAGAATGAAGAAATTAACATTGGGTTAGTACTATTAACTAAGCAATAGACATTAATTGGATTTCATCAGTTTTTGTACTTACATCCTTTTTCTTTTCCATGATTCAATCCAAGATTTCACATTTCATTTATTATTCATATCTGTGATGTCTCCTTTATTTTTTCTAATCTATGATAGTTCTTCCTTATCTCATAACAATTAACTTATCCTTAAATGAAATAAACATTATTATAATTTCTAGTATAAATTGATATAAATTCTTAAAACATTCATTTTTTTTTTTCTCTAGGGATATTTTGATGAAGACAGTATGGATGAATTTATAGCTTCAGATTCTGAAGAAACCTCCATGAGTTTAAGCTCTGATGATTATACAAAGTAAATTGAATACTTTTTGTGCCCTGTGTTGACATGTTTAAAATCCCTACTTGCTGATCATCCTCTAAAAATTGGCACTTGTATCTTTCCTGTGTTTTCCTAATACTTTGAATTTGTTCATTATTTTTTTTAGAAAGAAGAAAACAAAGGGGAAAAAGGGGAAAAAAGATAGCAGCTCAAGTGGAAGCGGCAGTGACAATGATGTTGAAGTGATTAAAGTCTGGAATTCAAGATCTCGAGGAGGTGGTGAAGGAAATGTGGATGAAACAGGAAACAATCCCTCAGTTTCTTTAAAGCTGGAAGAAAGTGAGTCTGATAAATGTTGTGTTTATCATGGAACATTGATTTAGAAAATGTCATGTCATTGATGTCAGTGCTTTTTTCAGTTATTAATTATCCTCACTAGTTGGCTCAAAGGATTATCTTTCCTCAATTGGTAAGCATCTAGGATAATCAGATACAAGTAATAACAACAAATATTTGACGAATGTTGAATTACAAGCAAGCCATTGTGCTCTCTCTGGTATTTAAGAGGAAGGGAAAAAAGAAAAACTAACATTTATTTACATGTATATGCCTAAACTCTGTATTATTTTCACTCCATGTGTTAGCTAACTTAATTCTTGAGCAGCCTCGCAATGCTGTTATATCTTTATTATTATAAATGATTGGTAGAAGTGGGATTCAGACCTAGATATAGCCCATTTCAAACCCACCAGGGTAATTTCACTTAACTACTATATAAATAAGTGGAAGCATTTCAGATGATAAACTATGATTATAATTCATTTTATACAGTAAAACTAGTTTTATTGGTTTAGTGTTTTTCCTTTTTAATTGTTCATAATCTATATTTATTGTCTCTAGGTTTCCCCTGTTCAGGTACAGTTTGTGTCAGCTGTTTCGCTTTCTCTTTCTTTCTTTCTCTTGTGCATGAGTGTATACTCAGTGAAAGTCTTCCGTTGAACTTCCCAATGGCTAAAGTTATCTTTACTCATATCTACATTTGAAGGTTTAGTGTTCAGGCTCTGTATACTCCTAGTGCAGCCTGACTGGGTGTTTAGGAACTCCAGTGCTGGGAACAGATATCTGAATATTTGAAATATCAAATATCTAAAGACAAAACAGTGTAAATAACTCTAAATATGTGGCATTTGCGAATCATGGAGCAAAGCAGTAGAGACCATCTGAGAAGAGAGATGTGGATGCCAGCTAGGTGAATGATCCTGTGCACAGACAAGCTTAGCTGGTCTCAGGCCTGCAGCTGAACAAATTTGGTGATTCCTTGATAAACATTTCTCTCTTCAGTACCTCCTTGGGATAGACAGATGGCAGCCTAACCACAGACCCTGGCTTACTTCTCTAAGAAATCAGGGGAATAGTAAAAATTAAACTACAAAATTTCTTTTCTTGTTTTTCTCTCCTGTTACCCCATAAAGGCAGTTTATTATCAGCATTCATCTTCCAACTAGATTTAAAGTATGCTTTTCTAAGAGTAGTAAAGGAATGGTTATAGTTTAATTTAAGGTAGTGGGAAGCTCCTGTTATCTCCTCCCCTGGTCTCCTGACCTGCATTTTCACTTAAGTTCTCCTCAGTCTCTCATCTTGTAATTAGAAATAAATAGCTTAAAGTTTTTTTGCTCCTGGGAATGATTTTCTTAAAATATTCTTGTTAAATTTTTCTCATAACTTATGGTTAAGAGAAAAGTGAGAGTAGACTAACCAGTGTGTCTCATACTGTGCTCTAAATGGATTACATAAAAGTATGCTGAGGTATTGATGTGTTCATCACTTGGAACTATAGATGGGGTCTTATGCAGCTGGGTCACCTTCAGAAATGAATAGCATCTTCCAGTTTTCCTGGTGTGCTATTGTAAGTACTGTCGCTTTCCATATATGCCATAATATGAAAAAGTTTGAAAAGAACTGGAGCAGAGAGTAGGTTGCTACATGTTATGAACTTAAAAGCAGACAGGGAAGGCTGTGGGTTCCAAATGACAAACTTTGCCTACTTCTCTATTGTGTTTGTTTCATTTTAGCTCTGTGCAGTCAAATAGAAGTCATTCATATATGGATGTATTTTTTATTTATTGCAGCTATCTACATGTATAGTTGATCAGAAACATTTTCTAGAACAAATAGATGATAAAAATCTATTTTTTGTTCTTTAGATCTAGATTAACTCTATATAAGGCTGAGTAGATCATAATACATGATCATATATACCTGGTACTGTGTAAGTGTTAAAAAGAAATCACTTTTTTTTTTTTTTGCCCTGCCACATGGCTTGTGGGATCTTAGTTCCCTGACCAGAGATCCAGCCTGGTACCCAGCAGTGAAAGCTCCGAGTCCTAACCGCTGGATTGCCAGGGAATTCCCCTTGCAAATCACTTTCTTATAGTAAATGTAAGAAAACCTAAATAGGAAGTATTAAAGAGCCAAAATGTTGCACCTGGAAATTGAAATGGATATTAAATAAGTAGATGGCTATAACTGAGCTATGATTTTTACTGCATATTTCACTTTCACGTCAAAGAGTTTATGCTTAATTCTTTTGCAGTAGCTTTCTGAACTTTTTGAGAAGCAACACCTTGAATAAGTCATTTAAGTTTACCTTACAGCATCCACATCTCTGTGTTTTAGTTTAGTATCGTATTAGGACATTTTATGATGAGGAAATGACTGTATATAAACTACTTCAAAATATTTGATTTATTATTTCAGCATAAGCATACCTTGTTTTATTGCACTTCACAGATACTGTGTTTTTCACAAATTGAAGGTTTGTGGCAACCCTGTGTTAAACAAGTCTATCAGCACCATTTTTCCAACAGCAGTTGTTCACTCCGTATCTGTGTGTCACATTTTGTAATTCTCACAATATTTGAAACTTTTTTGTTATTATTATGTTTGTTATGGTGATCTGTGGTCAGTCATCTTTGATGTTACTATTGTAACTGTTTTGGGGAGCCATGAACTGCACCCATGTAAGACAGGCAACTTAATTGATAAATTTTGTGTTGTGTGGGTTCTGACTGATCCACCGACTGGCCTTTCCCCTGTCTCTCTCCCTCTCCTCAGGCCCCCCTATCCCCTAAGACACAACAATATTGAAATCAGGCCAATTAATAACACTACAATGGCCTCTAAGTGTTCAAGTGAAAGGGAGACTTGCTTGTCTCTCACTTTAAATCAAAAGCTAGAAATGATTAAGCTTAGTGAGGAAGGCATGTTGAAAGCCGAGATAGGCCAAAACTAGGCCTCTTTGCCGAACAGTTAGCCAAGTTGTGAATTCAAAGGAAAAGTTCTTGAAGGAAATTAAAAGTGCTATTCCAGTGAACACACGAATGATAAGAAAGTGAAACAGTCTTATTGCTAATATGGAGAAAGTTGTTGTGGTCTGGATAGAAGATCAAACCAGCCACAACATTCTCTTAAGCCAAAGCCTAATCCAGAGTAAGGCTTAGCTCTCTTCAATTGTATGAAGGCTGAGAGAGGTGGGGAAGCTGCAGAAGAAAAGTTTGAAGCTAACAGAGGTTGGTTCCATGAGGTTTAAGGAAAGAAGCCATCTCCATAACATAAAAGTGCGAGGTGAAGCAGCATGTGGTGATGTAGAAGCTGCAGAAGGTCATCCAGAGGATCTAGCTAAGATAATTCATGAAGGTGGCTACACTAAACAACAGGTTTTCAGTGTAGACAAAACAGCCTTCTGTTGGAAGAAGATGCCATCTAGGGCTTTCATAGCTGGAGAGGAGAAGTCGATGCCTAGCTTTGAAGCTTCAAAGAACAGGCTAAGTCTCTTATTAGGAGCTAATGCAGCTGGTGACTTCAAGTTGAAGCCAGTGCTCATTTACCATTCTGAAAATCCCAGGGCCCTTAAGAATTATGCTAAATCTGCTCTGCCTGTGCTCTATAAATGGAACAACAAAGCCTGGATGGCCTCACATCTGTTTACAGCATGGTTTACTGAGCATTTTAAGCTCACTGTTGAGACCGACTGGTCAGAAAAAAAAAAAGATTCCTTTCAAAATATTTCTGCTCATTGACAGTAATTCTAAAATATTACTGTCTTGGTCACCCAAGAGCTCTGATGGAGATGTACAACGAGATTAATGTTGTTTTCAAGCCTGCTAACACAACATCCATTCTGCAGCCTATGGATCAAGGAGTCATTTCAACTCTCAAGTCTTATTATTTAAGAAGTACACTTTGTAAGGCTATAGCTGCCATAGACAGTGATTCCACTGATGGATCTGGGCAGAGTCAATTGAAAACCTCCTGGAAAGGATTCACCATTCTAGGTACCATTAAGAACATTCGTGATTCATGGGAAGAGGTCAAAATATCAACATTAACAGGAGTTGGGAAGAAGTGAATTCCAACCCTCATGGATGACTTTGAGGGGTTCAAGTCTTCAGGGCAGGAAGTCACTGCTGATGTGGTGGAAATAGCAAGAGAACTAGAATTAGAAGAGCCTGAAGATGTGACTGAATTGCTGCAATCTCATGATAAAACTTTAATGGATGAAGAGTTGCTTCTTATGGATGAGCAAAGAGAGTGGTTTCTTGAGATGGAATCTGCTCCTGGCGAAGATGCTGTGAAGATGGTGGAAATGACAACAGAGGATTTAGAACATTTCATAAACTTAGTTGATAAATCCATTTCAGGGTGTGAGAGGATTGACTCCCATTTTGAAAGAAGTTCTACTGTGGGTAAAATGCTGTCACACAGCATTGCATGCTACAGAGAGATTGTTCATGAAAGGAAGAGCCATTATCGATGCAGCAAACTTCATTGTTGTCTTATGTTAAGAAATTGCCACATCCACCCCGGTCATCAGCAACCACCACCCTGACCAGTCAGCAGCCAGCAACATGGAGGCAAGACCCCTCACTAGCAAAAAGATTATGACTTGCTTCAGCGAGACGATGCAAGAATTTTTTTAGTAATAAAGTATTTTTAAATTAAGGTATGTACATTGTTTTTTAAGACATAATGCTCTTGCACACTTAATAGACTACAGAATAGTGTAGACCTAACTATTATATGTAGTGGGAAACCAAAAAATTTGTGTGACTTGCTTTATTGTGGTATTCGCTTTATTGTGATGGTCTGGAACCAAACCTGCAATATCTCTGAGGTATGCCTGTGTTTTCAGAGTAAGCGTTATCAGTGAGCATTTATATTTGAAAACAAGCATAGAGTGGACTTGGAAAGGTGGCGGCACAGGAAGACCCTATGCTCACCTCCTCCCCTGAGCACAATGATCTACACCTAAACACAACGCATTTCCTCTTGAAGAAGACCTGGGGGCTGAATGAACTGGTGCTGCCAATAGAAGAACCACGTAGAAACTGGTAGGAAAGTCAGAGACACGGTATCCATGGGAACCCCTCCTCTTTCGCAGTGATCTATGGTAGGGAGATGGATTGCTGAGGGATCCAAATGCAGACACACTCACCCTGGGACACAGTGAAAAAACTTTAAAGGCACCTACAGTATATGTAAAGGAAATCTGTTTCCTAACCCTAGAGTTTCTGCCTAAATGACAGGGAACTGTTGGAGCCCTTGCCTGGGTAGGAGGCACTGGTGATCACTATTGTTTGGAGTTCCACCCCCGGACGCCTTCTGCCCCATATCTGCTCCAGCTCCAGCCTCCCCATCAAGGCAGCCTATGGCCCAGCACTCTTCAGGGACTGCCCCTGGACCAGGTCCTCTCCAGCTCCAGCTATCCTCCTAAGGCAGCCTTGGGTGCAGTACTTCCCAGGGGGCTGCCCCTGGACTGGGCCCTCCTCCAGGTTCAGTGGTCCCACCAAGGCAGCCTCGGGCATAGTGGTCCCCAGGTATTAACCCCAGCTGGTGCCCACTGCAGCCCCATCTGGCCTGCCAAAGCCTCTAGGCACAAGTAGTCTACACAGGGAATGTTCCCACACAAGGCCTCTTCTTCAAGATCTGGGGAGGTAGCTGTTTCACCTAATTTATAGAAACACAAAAGAAGATCAAAGTAATGAGATAGAGGAATATGGTCCAAACAAAATAACAAAATAAAACCCCAGGAAAAAATAAACCCTAATGAAACAGATAAGTAGTTTACCTGATAAAAGAGTTCAAAGAAACAGTCATAAGGGTGCTCACCAAACTCAGGGGACGATTGGAGGAACTCAGTGAGAACTTTAACAAAGACTTAGAAAATGTAAGAAAGAATCAGAACTCAATACAGTAACTGAAATAAAAAATACACTAGAGGGAATCAGAAGCAGATGAGATGATACAGAAGGGATAAGTAATCTGGTAGATAAAATAGTAGAAATCACCCCATAAGAATAGCAACAAGAAGGAAGAATTTTTAAAAATGAGAGTTTAAGGGACCTCTGTGAAACATCAACCATACTAATATTTATATTGTAGGGGTCCCAGAAGAAGAGGAGAGAAAGGGACAGAAAACTTATTTGAAGAAATAATGGCGGAAAACATCCATACCTAGGGAAGGAAACAGACACCTAGGTACAGGAAGCATAGAGATCCTAAACAAGATGAACCCAAAGAGACCCATACCAAGGTACATCATAATTAAAATGGCAGAAGTTTAAGAGTAAAAGAGAATTTTAAAGACAGCAAGAGAAAAACAGCTAATCATATACAAGCGAAACCACATAAGCCTGTCAGCTGATTTTAAAGCAGAAACTTTGTGGGCCAGATAGGAGTGCCATGATGTATTTAAAGTGCTGAGAGGATAAAAACTTACAGTCAAGAACACTGTACCTGGCAAGGTTATCATTCAGACTTGAAGGGGAGATAAGGAGTTTTTCAGACAAGCAAAAACGAAAGGAGTTCATCACCAATAAACTGGCCTTACAAGAAATATTAAAGGGTTATCTTTAAGGGGAAAAGAAAAGATCACAACTAAAAATAAGAAAATATATGAAAAGAAAAAAATCACTGATGAAGGAGAATATATAGTAAAGGAATTGTGTCAGTCACTTTAAAAAGCTAGTATGAAGGTTTAAAGACAAGTAGTAAAAAAAAAATCAGCTATAACTGAAGTAAGTAGTTAAGGGATACACAAAATAAAAAGAAGTAAAATATAACGACAAAAAATAAAACGTGACAGGCGAGTGAAAATGGAGTGCTTTTTTTGATTGATTGACAGGAAAGTAGGATTTATTGGTGGGCATGAGCAAGGAATGGACAACAACACCAAGGCTCTTGTGAGTGCAGGGCCTGCCATTTGCCCAAGGGGCCGTGATTAAGGATGTATTTAACCCCACAGCCAACTGGGATAAGTCACTTTTCTGCCACCACATGTTCAAATTCATCGACTTTAAACTTAGTAAATCCCCACTCTTGGACATGTGAATCTTCTGGTGGCCAGGGAACTTGAACTTGGCCCTGTGTAGGGCCTCAACCACATGCTCCTTGTTCTTCAGCTTGGTGGGGATGGACATGATGACTTGACAAGTGTGTACTGTGGCCACTGTGCCCTGGGGCTTTCCAGAGGCACCCTACATACCTACCCAGAGCTTGTCAGCCTCAGCACAGGACAATGTCTTGTTGATGTGGATGATGTAGAAGGGGTGGAGATGGCATTTGGATGTGAAAACCATCTTTACCACAGCTTTTCACCGTGTACTTGTTGGCACAAATATGGGCAGCCTCCAGTGGAGAACTGCTCATACTCATTTGACACCATGTAGCCACAGAGTCGGAACTTTTGCCTTCTCCTACCCCAGGTCAAAGATGTGGATCTTGGCATCAGGGTCACCTTGGCAGAAGGAAGACTCTGGGTACAGATTGTTCTTACAATACTAGTAATACCAGGCGGGGCAGCAGCCCATGGCGACAACAGGATTTTCAGAGTCATGTTGAAGGGAAAGAGCAAAACGTAGTGCTTTTAGAATGCCTTCAAACTTAAAGTGACTGTCAGCTTAAAATAATTGGGTATATATACAGGTTGATGTATATACACATACATACATACATACACACACCTCATGATAACCACAAATCAAAAACACCTACAATGGATACACGAAAAAATAAAGAGAAAGGGATCCAAACATAAAACTAAAGGAATCCGTCAAACGATAAGGGAAGAAATGAAGAGAGTAAGACTGGAACAGAGAAGAACTAAAAACACAACCAGAAAACAAGTTAAAAAATGGCAATAAGTATATACCTGCCAATAGTTATTTTAAATGTGAATGGACTAAATGCTCCAATCAAAAGACATAGGGTAGCTGAATGGATAAAAAAGCATGACCCATCTATATGCTGCCTGTAGGAGACTCACCTCAGATCTAAAGACACACATAAACTGAAAGTGAGGGGATAGAAAAAGATATTCCTTGCAAATTGTAAAGTAAAGAATGCTGGGGTAGCAATACTCATGTCAGACAAAATAGACTTTAAAACAAAAACTATAACAAAAGACAAGGAAAACATGCCATAGTGTTAATGGGGTCAATCCAAACGAGGATATAACGTTTGTAAATATTCATGCATCCAACATAGGAGTGTCTAAATATATAAAGAAAGTGTCAACGGAAATAAAGGGAGAAATTGACAGTGATACAGTAATAATAGGGGACTTTAATACCCCACTTACATCAATGGATAGATCATCTAGACACTAAATCGGTAAGGAAACACTGGCCTTAAATCTGGTATTTGACCGGATGCATTTAATAGGTAAATATAGAACATTTCATCCAAAAGCAGCAGAATACATATTCTTTTCAAGTGCACGTGGAACATTCTCCAGGATAGATCACGTTAGGTCACAAAATGGACCATTCTCCAGGATAGATCACATGTTAGGTCACAAAACAAGTCTTAATAAATTTAAGAAGATTGGAATCATATCAAGCATCTTTTCAGATCACAGTGGTATGAAACTAGAAATCAAGTACAAGAAAAAAACTGGAAAAAGCAATAATATGGGGGGCTAAAAATCATGCTACTAAACAAGCAATAGATCAACGAAGAAATGAAAGAGGAAATAAAAAAATACTTTGAGACAAATGAAAATGGAAACACATCATTACAAAATCTATGGGATGCAGCAAAAGCAGTTCTAAGAGGAAAGTTCATAGTGGTACAGGCCTACTAGAAGAAATAAGGAAAATGTCAAATAAGCCATGTAAAGGTACATTTAAAGGAACAAGAAGAAGAAGGACAGGCAAAGCCCAAAGTTTGTGAAAGGAACCAAATAATGAAGATCAGAGTGGAAATAACTGAAGCTGAGTCTTTTAAAAAAAAGGAAAATTCAATGAAACTAATAAGTGTTGTTTCTTTGAAAGGATAAACAAAATCACATATTTAGCCAGACTCATCAAGAGAAAGAGAGAACCCAAATAAATAAAATCAGAAATGAAAGAGGAGAAGTTACAACCAACACCACCAAAATACAAAGGATCATAAGAGACTACTATGAACAATTGTGTGGCAACAAATTAGACAACCTGGGAGAAATGGATAAATACCTAGAAATGCACAATTTTCCAAGACTGAATCATGAAGAAATAGAAAATCTGAATAGATCTATTACTAGTAACAATATTGAATCTGTAGTTTAAAAACAAAAGTCCAGGTCCAGATGGCTTCACAGGTGAATTATCTTGAACATTTAAAGAAGAGTAAGTACCTATTCTTCTCAAAATATTCCAAAAAAGTGAAAAGGAAGGAACACTTCCAAACTCATTTTATGAGGCCAGTGTTACCCTGATACCAAAATGAGACAAAGACACCACCAAAAAAATAGTCTACAGGCTAATGTCCCTGATGAACACAGATGCAAACATCTTTAACAAAATATTAGCAAACTGGATTTTAAAATGCATTAAAAGGATCATACACCATGATCAATGAAATTTATTGCAGAGGTACGAGGATGGTCTAACATCTGTAAATCAATCAATGTGATATACCACATTAATAAAACAAAGGATAAACATCAAATGATCATCTTAGTAGATGCAGGAAAAGCATTTGATAAAATTCAACATCCATTTATGATGAAAACTTTCAACAAAGTGGGTACAGACAGAACATATCTCATCATAATAAAAGCCATTTATGAAAAACCCACAGGTAATATGCTCAGTGGTGAAAAGCTGAAAGCTTTTCCTCTAAGATCAGGAACAAGACAAGGATATGGACTCTCACTAGTTTTATTCAATATAGTATTGGAAGTCCTGGCCCCAGCCATTAGGCAAGAAAAAGGGAAAAAGCATCCAGATTGGAAAGGAAGCAGTAAAACTGTCACTATTTGCAGATGACATGATACTATATGTAGAAAACCCCAAAGACTCTACCAAAAAACTGTTAGAACTAATAAATTCAGTAAAGTTTCAGCATAAAAAAATATACAGGGCTTCCCTGGTGGCGCAGTGGTTGAGAATCTGCCTGCCGACGCAGGGGACACGGGTTTGAGCCCTGGTCTGGGAAGATCCCACATGCCGCGGAGCAACTAGGCCCGTGAGCCACAACTACTGAGCCTGCGCGTCTGGAGCCTGTGCTCCGCAACAAGAGAGGGCGCAATGGTGAGAGGCCTGCGCACCGCGATGAAGAGTGGTCCCCACTTGCCGCAACTAGAGAAAGCCCTCGCAGACCCAACACAGCCATAAATAAATAAATAAAACACAGCCATAAATAAATGAATAAAATAAAATTAAAATATATATATATATACAGAAACCTGTTGCATTTCTGTACACTAGTAATGAACTAGCAGAAAGAGAAATTAAGAAAACTTTCCCATTTACAATTGCATCAAAAAGAATAAAATATCTAGGTTTAAATTTAACCAAGGCACAAGACCTGTACTCTGAAAACTGAGATATTGAGGAACAAAATGGAAGATGACACAAAAATAATGGAAATATACTTTGTGCTCATGTATTGGAGAGTCAATATCATTAAAATGTTGATACTACCAAAGTCATCTATAGATTCAATGCAATTCCTGTCAAAATACCAGTGGCATTTTTGACTGAATGAGAACAATTCTAAAATTTGTATGGAACAGAAAAGATCCTGAATAGCCAAAGCAATCTTGAGAAAGAAGAACAAAGCTGGAGATAACATGCTTCCAGACTTGAAATTATACTACAAAGCTTTAGTAGTCAAAACAGTATAATACTAGCACAAAAACCGACACATAGATAAATGGAACACAGTAGCGAATTCAGAAATAAACTGAAGCTCATATGTTCAATTAATCTACAACAAAGGGGGCAGGAACATACAGTGGGGAAAAGACAGTCTCTTGAAATAAAATAGTGTTGGGAAAACTGGACAGCTATATGCAAAAGAATGAAACTGGACCACTTTCTTATACCATATACAAAAAGAAACTCAAAATTGATTAAAGACTTAAATGTAAGACCTTAAACTTTAAAATTCCTAGAAGAAAACATAGGCAGTATGCTCTTTGACATGGGTCTTAGAAATATTTTTTTTTTGAATCTGTTTCCTCAGGCAAGGGCAACAAAAGTAAAATTAAACAAATGGGACTACATCAAAGTAGTCCCATTTGTTTAATGGGATTAAATGGAGAATATATTTGCATGTGATATATCCCATAAGGGGTTGATATCTAAAATATATAACTAACTCATACAACTCAACATCAAAAAACAACCCAATTAAAAACTGGGCAGAGAACCTGAATAGACATTTTTCCAAAGAAGACATACAGATGGTCAACAGGAACATGGGAAGGCCTTCAACATCACTAATCATCAGCAGAATGCAAATCAAAAGCGCAGTGAGATACAACCTCACACCTGTCAGAATGGCTGTTATCAAAAAGCAAGAAACAACAAGTGTTGGTGAAGATGTGGAGAAAAGGGTACTGTTGTGCACTGTTGGTGGGAAGGTAAATTGTTGCAGCTATTATGAAAACCATGGCGGTTCCTCAAAAAATTAAAAGTAGAACTACCATATGCCGTATGATGCAGCATTTCCACTTCTGGATATTTATCTGAAGAATACAAACACACTAATTTGAAAATACATGTGTACTCCCATGTTCATTGCAGCACTGTTTACAGTAGCCAAGATATGGAAGCAACGTAAGTGTCCACCAGTAGATGAATGGATAAAGAAGGGGTGTGTGTGTGTGTGTGTGTGTGTGTGTGTGTGTGTGTGTGTGTGTAATGGAATACTACTCAGCCATAAGAAAGAATGAAATCTTGCCTTTATGACAATGTGGATCAACCTACAGGGTATTATGGTAAGTGAAATAAGTCAGACCAAGAAAAACAAAGACTGTATGATTTAACTTATATGTGGAATGTAAAAAACAAAACTAATGAACAAAACTAAATAGGAACAGACTCGTCGATATCTAGAGCAAACTGGTGGTTGGCAGAAGGGGGTGCATCTTGGGGGAATGGATGAAATAGGTAAAGGGAGTTAAGTGGTACAAACTTCCAGCTATAAAATTAGTAAGTCACAGGCATTTAATGTGCACATAGGGAATGTAGTCAGTAATATTGTAAAATATGGTGATGGATGATAACTGGTCTTATTGTGGTTATCGTTGCATACTGTATAAAAACATCTAATCACTATGTGGTGCACCTGAAGCTAATATAATATTGTATGTTAATTGTAACACAATTAAAAAACAAAATGTATATAATTTATTGTATGGATATAATCTTTTGTGATAGAATCTTGGTGTATGATGTAGGACCATAATATTAGCATTAACATACCATATTTATTCATTCAACAAATGTTTATTGTGTTCTTACTATGTGCCTGGGACAGCTCAAGAAGCTTGGGTTATATCAATGTGCAAAATACACTTACAGAGTTTACCATTCTACTAGTACTACTATTTATACATATAATATTTTAATGATATTCTACCTTTATTTCTAAAACTACAGTGTAGGTTTTTTAAAATTTATTTATTTATTTTTGGCTGTGTTGGGTCTTCATTGCTGCGCACAGGCTTTCTCTAGTTGCAGTGAGCGGGGCTCTTGTTGTGGTGGCTTCTCTTGTTGCAGAGCACAGGCTCTAGGCATGCGGGCTTCAGTAGTTGGGGCACGCGGGCTCAGTAGCTGTGGCTCGTGGGCTCTAGAGCGCAGGGTCAGTAGTTGTAGCACACGGGCTTAGTTGCTTTGCGACATGTGGGATCTTCCCGGACCAGGGCTTGAACCCGTGTCCCCTGAATTGGCAGGTGGATTCTTAACCACTGCGCCACCAGGGAAGCCCTACAGTGTAGTTTTTTAAGGAATCTCCATACTGTTCTCCATAGTGGCTGTATGAATTTACATTCCCACCAATAGTGTAGGAGAGTTCCTTTTTCTCCACACCCTCTCCAGCATTTATTATTTGTAGGCTCTTTGATGATGGCCATTCTGACTGGTGTGAGGTGATGGAGGTTTCTTAAAAAACTAAAACACAGAGATACCATATGATCCTGAAATCCCAGTCCTGGGCATATATCCAGAGAAAAACATAATTTGCAAAGATACATGCACCCCAGTGTTCATTGCAGCACTATTTACAATAACCAAGACATGAAAGGAACCTAAATGTCCATCAACAAATGAATGGATAAAGAAGATGTGGTGTGTGTGTGTGTGTGTGTGTGTATGTGTGTATGTATATATATACATAAACACACACATACATATGTATACAGTGGAATATTACTCAGCCATAAAAAAGAATGAAATAATGCCATTTGCAGCAACATGGATGGACCTAGAGATTATCATACTAAGTGAAGTAAGTCAGAAAGAGAAAGACAAATACCATACGATATCATTTATATGTGGAAGATCAAAAAAGAAAAATGATACAAATGAACTTATATACAAAACAGAAATAGACCCACAGACAGAAAACAAACTTATGGTTACCAAAGGGGAAAGGGGAGGAGGGATAAGTTAGTTTGGGATTAACATATACACACTACTATATATAAAATAGATGATCAACAAGGACCTACTGTATGGCACAGGGAACTATACTCAATATTTTGTAATAACCTATAAGGGAAAAGAATCAGAAAAAGAATATATATATATATAACTGAATCACTTTACTGTACATCTGAAACTAACACAACATAGTAAATTAACTGCACTTCAATTTAAAAAAAGGTAAGAAGAGATAAGGGGTGAGGTGGTAGCCTGAAAAGGGGGTGGAGTCAGGAAAGAGATTCAGTTTTAGGAGGTGGTAAGAAATATCTCTGATTCTTTGGTTCTGCTGGTCTTTTACTTTGGGATACATTTTGAAGACAGTGATGATGGTGATTGATTGATTGATTGATTGATAGATGAATTTATAGCCTAATTCTTTCAGTCATTCTATTGATTCAAAAATACCTAGTGCATATCAGTGTGCTGACACCAGAAATCAAAGGAAAAGCAAAGGGGCCTGGTCTTCAGAGGTGCTTGGTCTGGTGGGGAATGTTCTTCACTAGATTGGCAAATATGTTGCATTTCCAATAGCGCCACTGAGTTTAGTAGGCATAGAAACATCTGTGCTACCTAAATGGGATGGGGAGAGTATTTTTTAAGTTGCATTTAACAATAATCTGCATTTCCAATGACTCCTCCCAATATTCTTGTGTAGTAGAATTCTGGTATAAAATAAAGTTCGTTATTATAAGAAAAAAAAACTACAGTGTATCTTGCTGCAAATACAGTGTTTAAATATATATTTAGATTGCTTGAAGAAATTAGGGATAAAAGTGTTGCTTTCTATTTGTTTGTATTTCCATTGTGCCTTGCCTTGTAAACATTTTTTGATATCCAGAGTAGATATTTAGAAGTGGCTTTGATTTATTAATTCACTGTTACTTGTCATGTATGCATACACAATACAGAGTTATAACAGAAGGAATGATTAATCCATGTCGATGATGAAGTAAGAATATTCAGCATGAAATATCTATTTGCAGGTTTTAATTATTTATTCAGAATATTTATGAACTGGAGTAGCCCATATTTTTCTGGGTCACTTTTTATTTTTTTTAGAGATTACTCTGTTGTGATTATATCCAACAGGATTACAATTAGAATGAATCTATTGTATTTGCACAGAAATTGTCACCTGTGCTAAGCTTTTAGACTTCTTATTTAGCTGCCACATTTGTACTCCCTTTCTGCCAGCATTTTTTATAATTGCTTACACTTTTACCTTATATAAATTACCTTAATTAAATTGGGTAACCATTGCTGAAGTTGTGTGCAGTCTGTGGAACTGCAAAATTCCCAAAGGCACTGATTATTTGCCAGTTGACTAATTGTAGAAAGGAATTTTAGTTAGCATATGCTTGATAAGCTATGTGTCAGGATTCCTCAAAGCTCCCCCCTGGTTTGGTGATTCATAGGACTCAGCATGTAGTCATATTCAGGACTATGGTTTATTACAACAGAAGGGTACAAAGCAAAATCAGGAAAGGGAAAAGGCACATATTGGTCAAAGTCCAGAGGAAACCAGGCATAACCTTCCAAGAGTCCTATCCCAGTGAAGTCACACAGGATGTACTAATTTCTGCAGCAACAAGTTATGGCTACATATGTGAAGTGTTGTCTACCAGAGGAGCTCATTAGAGACTAAGTACCCAAGGTTTTTACTGGGGACTGGTGACATAGGCACTTTCTGCCTGGCTCTTACCAAATTCCAGACTTCCAGAACGAAAACAGGTGTTTTCTTTCTAGGTGCCTAGACTAGGCGCAGCAATCCCCTCTTCTCAGGGAAAGTTTAAAATCAGTACAGGGAACGGTTTACCATTCAAGGTCCCAGACAACAGCCAAGGGTCACCCTCTTAAGAAGGCTGTTCTAAGATGAAATTTTTGTTGACTCTTGAAAGATAGTAAAATATGCATGGAAGTTGGTCAAGAAAATAGGGGGAGAATGTAATATAAGACATTCAAGGAAAGGCATGGAATCTTGAAAATACATGGTACATTTAGGCAGTAGTTCATTGTGGTTTAAATACAAATGCATAATGAGCTCTGTAAAAGTAATGGAAATCACCAGGACCCAGACAAAAAAGAAGGAACTGATAACCTAAACAGTAAGTTCAAGAAGGTATGCTACGGAAGCTCTAGGGATAGGCTAGTCTTGAGAGTAGCAGCTTTGGTTTTCACCTAGCCAGGGGTAAGATTCAAGGCCTTGAGCCCTCTATAAGGTGGAGAGTTCTTAGAACTCAGATTAAAGCTGAATCTGTTTAATTTAGGTACATACTCCATAGAAGAATAGGATAGAAAAAATTTTTCCCATCAATCCAGAGAGATGACAAGGAGATGACAAGGAAGCTTATCTGTGTCACCCTGGGCTATGGGTTTCAAAAATAGTTTTCTTGGATTCATAATCATGGGCTTTCCCTCACATGGTTTATGGTTTGAATTTACATTATTTACATAGTCTAAAAATCTCAAGCTGAAATACTAACCTCAAAAGTAATTCTGGGTTGGTGATCCCCTGGAGTACCTGACAGAAGCAGATGCAGAATCACTGTGGAGTTGTATGATGTCAACCCAGGCTACCGAGGATTCTCTCATATTACAGCTACATTGAAAGTGAAATGACAAGAAAAAGTTATAGAGTACCTAAAGAAGCAATCAACATTAGGAAAAGTTAGCAACAAAATAAGTTATCAGTCAACCTGACAAAGTTAACACAAAAAACAAACAGCATGATCAGATTGTCAAGAACCACAGATATTAGAACTATTTGATAAGAATATAAAGTAGGTATGTTTAATGTGATATTTTATGAATCATGAGCATAATTTTATACCAGAAAATTTTAAACTTAGATGAAGTAGACAACATTCTAGAAAAATACAACAACACTGAGTGTTCATTGCAGTTATTTCACAGTAGCCAAACATGAGAAATAATCTAAATGTCTATGAACAGGAGAACTAATAAATTATGGTACATTCATGCAGTGGAATACTATATGGCAGTTAGAATTATTGAATAAGTCTCACTTTGAGTGGAAAATGAAAAACTCCATTCAGTGAAAAAGTAGGTTGTAAAATTATACAAACAGTATGGTACCATTTACATATAGTTTAAAACCATGACACATAATTACAGTTTAGTGATACAAATGTAGTGAAAATATAAAAACATGAACATAAATAGTAAATATAAAGTTAAGGGTTTTATTTACTTTTCAAAAAGAAGAGGGGATAGAAGAGAACAGTATTGGTTAGGGTCACATATTAGGCTTCAATTGCATCAGAAGTAGATTTAACGCGTTTTAAAATTTGATGAAGATGGGATATGGGAACACTGCTGTTCTTTATATTCTGTATACTTTTCTGAATATGTAAAATATTTTATAACAAAATATATAAAAATTTAAAGTACTTTGCATTAAAAGGCAATTGAGAGAAGATACAGAAACAGGTTAAACCTGTACATTTCTTATTTTAAACTGAACTGTTTATATCTTTCATAGATTATTTTGTGTTACTCTCTTCTTACACTTTTTTTTTTAACATCTTTATTGGAGTATAATTGCTTTACAATGGTGTGTTTGTTTCTGCTGTATAACAAAGTGAATCAGCCATACACATACAGATGTCCCCATATCTCCTCCCTCTTGCATCTCCCTCCCACCCTCCCTATCCCACCCCTCTAGGTGCTCACAAAGCACCTAGCTTATCTCCCTGTGCTATGTGGCTGCTTCCCACTAGCTCTCTATTTTACGTTTGGTAGTGTATATATGTCCATGCCACCCTCTCACTTCGTCCCAGCTTACCCTTCCCCCTCCCCATGTCCTCAAGTCCATTCTCTACATCTGGGTCTTTATTCCTGTCCTGCCCCTAGGTTCTTCATGACCATTTTTTTCTTTTAGATTCCATATATATGTGTTAACATACGGTATTTGTTTTTCTCTTTCTGACTTACTTCACTCTGTATGACAGTCTCTAGGTCCATCCACCTCACTACAAATAACTCAGTTTCGTTCCTTTTTATGTCTGAGTAATATTCCATTGTATATATGTGCCACATCTTCTTTATCCATTCATCTGTTGATGGACACTTAGGTTGCTTCCATGTCCTGGCTATTGTAAATAGAGCTGCAATGAACATTTTGGTACATGACTCTTTGTGAATTATGGTTTTCTCAGGGTATATGCCCGGTAGTGGGATTGCTGGGTCGTATGGTAGTTCTATTTTTAGTTTTTTAAGGAACGTCCAAACTGTTCTCCATAGTGGCTGTATCAATTTACATTCCCACCAGCAGTGCAAGAGGGTTCCCTTTTCTCCACACCCTCTCCAGCATTTATTGTTTGTAGATTTTTTGATGATGGCCATTCTGAGCGGTGTGAGATGATATCTCATTGTAGTTTTGATTTGCATTTCTCTAATGATTAATGATGTTGAACATTCTTTCATGTGTCTGTTGGCAATCTGTTTACACCTTTTATAGTCAAAGTTTATGGGGAAAGTAAGAGCAAAATGATTTAACATGATATGGTGATGCTGGGATCAATCCTTGTTTGAGTTTTCCAGAATTCTAGTAGCACAGTGAAATGTTTCCTGCCCCTAAGATCTTTTCTCCCTTGATCTCTACGTGAGTCAGTCTCCCTTCCCTTCTTCTTTTCCTCTCTCCCTCTCTCTTTGGGTCTCTAGGTCTTTCTCTCCTGGTCCCTATCTCTTGGGGTGTGCTTTGGGGTTTATACTGTCTCAGGACCTGAGGGGCTTCATCTCTTTGGGTCTCTGTCTTTCTGAGCCCTCCTGCCCCCACGTTCTGTTTCTCATACTTGCACTTTCTCAGGGTCTGTCTCTTGCTTACTGTCTCACTTGGTGCCCCTCCCCCATGTCTTTCTTCCTCTATGTACATATATGTATGTTTATATGTGCCTTTGTGTGTCTTTCTGATTCTCTGTCTCTTTACCTCCCTCTTCCAGGGTCCCCTCTACCTTACCTCCCCCATCTTGTGTCTTTCTCTCAGAGTGCAGAGCTCTTTCTCTCCTAGGGTTGTCTTTTTTCTCTCTCTCCCTCTCTCTCTCTCTCTGTGTGTGTGTGTGTTTTGCACCCCTCTCCCACATCCTTACCAATCTCTTTCTTTCTCACTCTCTCCCTGGGTTGGTTGGTCTATATGTCTTTCTCTTAATCTCTGTCTTAATCCCTCTCTGGAGTCTTTCAGCTTCTTCCCTTATTTGCCTACTTATTTATGTTTCATTTATTTTGTTTAGGTAAAGCTACTTCCTCTTCTAATCCAAGCAGCCCAGCTCCAGACTGGTACAAAGATTTTGTTACAGATGCTGATGCTGAGGTTTTAGAGCATTCTGGAAAAATGGTACTTCTCTTTGAAATTCTTCGAATGGCAGAGGAAATTGGGGATAAAGTGTAAGTTCTTTTCCTATTTCCTGTTTTTGTTATATGAACCTTTTGATAACCTTTTTATTGTTTAAACAATTTATTTAAAGAAATCTGTTTTGTTTTCTTCCTTTCTAAAGATGTAATTTCATGGTTAGTGTAGTGACAACTATCTTCCTTCTAAGTCACTATTTCTGAGTGCATATTCTGGTTATTTCTTAAGTGCTGTTTTCCCTTTCTGGCTATAGCATCTTGAACTTATTTCCTTGAGCCAAGTCTCTAGTTGATATTTGTATTTCATCATTTTCAGAATCATTTTTCAATCCATGCAGTGCGGCTTCTACCCTATTACTTTACTGAGTTTTCCCCCCTAAAGTCACTTAATGACCTTCTAATTTCCAAATCTAGTGGACACCTCTCAGACTTTATTTCACCTCTTTGACTACTCTCTTTATTATTTCTCCTTTGTTTTTTGTTCCTGTTTGTTTTAATTCTAGCATTTGTGCCCCCTTTCCCTTCCCTGGATTCCAACCCCCAATCTTATCCTTCATTTTATTATTTAAAAAACATACTTTTAAAGTTTTGAACCAGACTTAACTGTTTAGGCTTTTATAAGATCCCAAGTTCTGGTCATAAAATATTTTTAAAATATAATGCTTTTAATATAACAATTTTTTTGTTAAAAACTTTAAGCACTTTAACATAAGGCTAAAATAAAACAATCTTCTATTTTAAAAAAATGTCAAATTTAGTTTCTTTAACTTTCCTGGAAAGAGGTAGCTCTGTTATATTTTCATACCACCTTTTAATATACCTCTACTCTACACTTAACACATTCTGATGTACTTGATGTGTCTTTTCGCTGGATAGTGAGTTGTTTGAAGACACAGACTGTTTTATTCCTTTTTAATTAACTCCTAACCTGGCATCTAATAAGTACTCACTATAAGTTTTTTTTGTTACATATTGCCACTTATACAGAAACAAGTGGTTCAGATAAGGGATGATGTTGGCTTGGAATGGAGTGGTAGTAGTGGAGATGAAGGGTTTGTTTTGGAGTAGAAACAACAGCACTTGGTAGATTAAGTGCAGGGCAGTAAGAAGGAGAGAGTAGTCAAAGATGACCCTCAGGCTTTCCCCCTAAGTGGCTGGTAGATTATGGTGTTATTTACTAAAATGGAGAAGATTAAGGGAGAAGTAAGTTTATTAGAGGTAGTAAAGAGTCCTGCTCTGGCTTTGTTAAGTTTCCAAGGCCTATTAGATGTCCATGAGAGATGTCAAGTAGAAAGTGGATATTTGAGCTCAGAGTTCCTGAAAGACCAAGAGAGATTAATGCTCTAGACATGCTTATGCTTTTTTATCTATTAACTTCTGTAGTTTAAAGTTAATTTTTATTGGGTACCATACAAGAATTTTATGAGTATAGGGGAAATTTTAGTAGTCTTTTATTAATTTCCTAACCAGTTCAAGAATCTCTTCTACCATGTTCATCATGGATGTTCTCCTGGCCTCTCCTGGGTAGAATATTTTCTATCTCAGAAGGCTCCCTGTAGTTGAATACTTCAAAGTGTTAGAAAATGGATCCTTATCTTTAGTTTATACTCTTCCTATAGCTATTTCCCCCCTGGTCTAAAATAGAATGTATCTACTGCTTTTTAAAAATACTGTTATAATGATCATTTTTAGTTATTAACCCAACTGATAGGTGTTATCAACGTTAAGACTATAAAACTGCATTTCGGGAATTGTGATTACCACTATTCTTTATTTGTCCAACATTTCATTATGGAAATTTTCAAACATAACAAAAAGTAGAAATAATTTTTAGAGTGAATACCTATATACCTGTCACCTAGAATCTATACTATATTCTATATCTTATCATACTTCATTTATTACATATCTATCCATCATCCATCTTATTTTCCTGATGCCTTTCAAAGTAGGTTGCAGACATCACTACTACTATTTCAATTGTCTCCTCTTCAGATAATGGTGGGTTTATCTCTCGTCACTTTTAGCTTTTTCTTCTCAGTTGATTTATCTGTTCTTTGTATGGCATAATTTCAGTCCTGACTTGGTCTTGAATATATTTCATTTTTTTAGCACTTATCTCAAAATATGGTCACAAACACTTCAGCTGAATTTTTATTAACACAGAATTATAGTGAGGCTGGTTCTTGTTTATTCTGGACCCTATCCTTCCATTCCTGCAGTCTGATGGAGCAGTTTTCCAACATCTGAATAACACTACTGGTTCATATTGACTTGTGGTCAACTAAGACTTTTTTTTTTTTTTTAAGAAGAACTTTTGTCAAATCAGATTCTTCTATTCCCTATTTGTGCAGCTGAAGCTTAGGTGGAAATTCATTTTTTTAGCATATGAATATCCAATTTTGCCAAGACCATTGTTAAAAACACTAATTTTTTTCCATTGAATTGCTTTTGCCTATTTGTCAAAAACCAATTAACTATAGTGTAGCTTTATATCAGGACTATATTCTGTTCCACTGATTTGTGTTGGTCTCCTCAGTACCACACTATTTTGATTACACTAGCTTTGTGTTGAAATCACGTAGAGTTAGGCCTCCAACTTTTTTCCTTTCAAAATTGTTTTGGCTACTCTATATGCTTGGCATACCCATATAAACTTTAGAATCAGCTTGTTAATTTCTACAAATTTCTAATTTTTAATTCTTTTGGATATTTACTGAGGTTTAGATTAAAATTGTGTTGTTTGTGAATCTTCTAATCCATGAATACTAACTTGTCTTTTTAGCCTTGTTTTCAGCCAGTCTCTCATATCTCTGGACTTGATTGAAGATTTTCTTGAATTGGCTAGTAGGGAGAAGACAGAAGATAAAGATAAACCTCTTATTTATAAGGGTGAGTTACATTTGTATATCATAATTTTAAAAACATTCATTTAAACATATTGTATAAACATTTTAACAATAGAATATTACCCAGACCCACAACCCTAATATATCTATTTTTTCTGTACTTTCTTTTTGTCCTTATCCATATAAATGTGGTCTTTGTTGCTGCAGTTGTAGCAAAATTTTTTTTTGTTTTTCTAAACAGCGTTATTGAGTTATGATTCACATATCATGCAGTTTACCCATTTAAAGTGTACAATTCAATGGTTTTTAGTACATTTTCAGAGTTGTGCAACTATCACCATGGTCAATTTTCGAACATATTAATCAACACCAAAGAAACCCTGTACCCTTTAGCTGTCATTCTGCTAACCCCCTTTCTACCTCTTTACCCCTAAGCAATCACTAATCTACTTTGTTTATATAGATTGACCTATTCTGGACCTTTCATATAAATAGTCATATAATATGTGGTCTTTTGTGACTGGCTTCATTCGCATAGCATGTTTTTAAGGTTCATCCAAGTTGTAGCAAGTGTCAGTGCTGTATTCCTTTCTGTGGCCTAATAATATTCCATTTCATGGATAATACCCACATTTTGATTATTCATTCATTAATTCATAGATATTTGAGTTGTTTTCTCCTTTTGGCTGTTGTGAATAGTGCTGCTATGAACATTCGTATACAAGTTTTTATTTCTTTAAACATCTGTCTTTAATTCTTTTGAATATTTAGTTAGGAATGGAATTATTGGGCCATATGGCAATTCTAAGTTTAATGTATTGAGGATCCACCAAACTCTTTTCTACACTGGCTGCACTATTTTACCTTCTCAAGAAGTAGTGTTCAAGGGTTCTGATTTCCCCACATCTTTACCAACACTTGTTTTCTGTTGTTGTTGTTGTTGTTGAATTATAGCCATCCTAGTGGGTGTGAAATGGTATCTCATTTTGATTTTGATTTGTATTTCTCTAATGACTAATAATGTTGACCATTTTTTCATGGCCATTTGTATATCTTCTTTGGAAAACTGTTTATTCAGGTCCTTTGCCCATTTGTCTTTTTGTTATTGAGTCGAAAGACCTTAAAAATTTTTTTTTTAATTTAAAAAATTTTCTGCATACCAGGCCCTTATCAGATACATGCTTTGTAAATATTTTCTCATTCTTTTCGTTGTCTTTTCATTTTCTTGGTAGTATTCTTTGATGCAGAAAAGGTTTTCATTTTGATGAAGTCCAATTTTATTTTTCTTCTTTTGTTACTTACAGCTTTAGTGTCATATCTGAGAAACCATTGCCAAATCCAAGTCCATGACTATTTACCCCTATGTTTCCTTCAAAGAATTATATAGTTTTAGCTCTTACAGTTAGGTCTTTGATGCATTTTGAGTTAATTTTTACATTTGGTATGAGGTAAAGGTCCAACTTCAGTCTACCGGTTGAGAAGACTGTTCTTTCCCCATTCACTGTTCATGGTACCCTTGTTAAAAATTAGTTGACCAAAGAGACAGGTTTATTTCTTGACTCTGAGTTTTATTCCATTGATCTGTATGTCAGTCCTCATGCTAGTAGCACAGTCTTGGTTACCTTTGCTTTGAACATAAGTTTTGAAAGTGTGCGTACTCCTACTTTGTTCCTCTTCAAGATTTTTTTGGCTATTCTGGGTCCCTTGCAATTCCATATGAATTCTAGAATTAGCTTGTAAATTTTACAAAGAAGTCAGCTTGGATTCAGATAGTGATTGCATTGAATCTGTAGTTCATTTTAGGAAGTATTGCCTTCTTAACAATGTTAAGTCTTCTGATCTATGAACATGGGATGTTTTACCATTTATTTAGGTCTTTAATTTCTTTCACTAATGTTTTATAGTTTTCAGTGTATGCATTTTGCATTTCTTATGTTAAATTTAGTTTATTCTTTTTGATAGTATTGTAAATGGAATTGTGCTCTTACTTTTAGTTTTGGATTCTTCATTGCAAATGTATAAATTAAGTTTTTCATAATAACTCATTTATTAGTTCAAATAGTGTTTTGTGGATTTTTAAAGGATTTTCCTTATACAAGATCATGTCATCTGCAGATAGAGATAATTTACTTCTTCCTTTACAATATGGATTACTTTTATTTCTTTTTCTTGACCATTTCCCTCCTTAGAACCTCTAGTACAGTGTTGAATTAAAGTGACAAAACCAGACATCCTTTTCTTTTTCCTAATCTTAGAGGGAAAGCATCTGATCTTTCACCATTCTGTATGGTGTTATTTGTATTTTTTTCATAGATATCATTTATCATGTTGAGGAAGTTCCGTGTATCGGTATTTCCAGTTTTTTGAGTGTGTTTTTCTTATCATGAATGTGTATTGAACATTGTCAAATGATTTCTTTGTGTCTACTGAGATGATCATGTGGGGTTTTTATTTTTATTAATTTGTTAATTTTAGATTTTTCTTCAGGAATAATTTATTCTTATATACCTTAAGATGTATCCTAAGACTTTTAAACTTTTAATATTATTTAAAAGGAAAACAATTGAAACACATCCTGTTTGTAGGAATATCATTAATAAAACTAGATCATTTATTCCAGAAATCCTTAATATTTGAATCTTATAGGATATTACAGTCCTTAGGACATAAACAAAATTTGACTTGATGAGACATACTTACTTTTGCTGTTTTGTTTGTTTTAGTCCAAATTCTCAAAGAAATAGATTTTTTTTATTGAAGTATAGTTGATTTATAATACTATATTAGTTTCAGGTGTACAGCATAGTGATTCAGTATTTTTGCAGATTATACTTCATTAAAAGTTTTATAAAATAATGGCTATAATTCCCTGTGCTATACAATACCCTTGTTGCTTATTTATTTTATACATAGTAGTTGGTATCTTTTAATCCCTTATGCCTCCCTTACGCCTCCTCTCTTGTTTCTCCCCACTGGTAACCACTAGTTTGTTTTCTATATCTCTGAGTCTGTTTCTGTTGTGCAATATACCTTTGTATGTGTTATTTTTTTATATTCTACATATAAGTGATATTATACAGTATCTGTCTTTCTCTCTCTGAATTATTTCACTAAGTATAATATTCCCTAGGTCCCTCCATGTTGCTGAAAATGGCAGAGTTTCATTCTTTTTCTTATGGCTGAGTAATATTCCTGTGTGTGTGTGTGTGTGTGTGTGTGTACCACATCTTCTTTATCCATTTGTCCATTGATGGACACTTGGGTTGCTTCCATATCTTGACTACTGCTGTGTACATGTATGTGTGTACATGTATGTGTTTGAATTAGTGTTTTCAGGTTTTCTGATACATACCCAAGAGTGGAATCGCTGGATGATATGGTGGTTCTATTTTTAGTTTTTTGAGGAACCTCCATACTGTTTTCCATAGTGGCTGCACCAGTTTACATTCCCACCAACAGTATACAAAGGGTTTCCTTTTCTTCACATCCTCACCAACATTTGTTATTTGTAGATTTTTTGATGATAGCCATTCTGGCAGGTGAGAGGTGATATCTCATTGTGAGTTTGATATGCATTTCTCTAATAATTAGCTATGTTGAACATCTTTCCATGTCCCTGTCAGCCATCTGTATGTCCTCTTTGGAAAAATGTCTGTTCAGGTCTTCCATCCATTTTTTGATACTGTTGTTTGTTTGTTGATATTTAGTTGTATGAACTGTGTGTATATTTTGGATACTAACTCCTTCTTGTTCATATTGTTTGCGAATATTTTCTCCCATTCTGTGGGTTTTCTTTTCGTTTTGTCAATGGTTTCCTTTGCTGTGCAAAAGCTTTTAAGTTTAATTAAGTCCAATTTGTTTATTTTTGCTTTTATTTATTTTGCCTTAGGAGATAGATCCAAGAAAATATTTTTACACTTTATGTCAAAGAGTGTTCTGCCTGTGTTCTCTTCTAGGAGTTGTATGGTTTCAAGTCTTACATTTAGGTCTTTAATCCATGTAAAGCTGATTTTTTATACAGTGTGAGAAAATGTTCTAATCTCATTGTACATGTAGCTGTCCAGTTTTCCCAGCCCCACTTATGAAAGAGACTGTCTTTTCTCCATATATATTCTTGCCTCCCTTGTTGTAGATTAATTTACCACAGGTATGTGGGTTTATTTCTGGGCTCTCTATTCTGTTCCATTGATCTATGCATCTGTTTTTCTGCCAGTACCACACTGTTTTGATTACTGTGTAGCTTTGTAGTATAGTCTGAAGTCTGAAAGGGTGATACCTCCAGTTTTGTTCTTTTTTTTCTCAGGATTGCTTTGGCAATTTGGGGTCTTGTGGTTCCATATAAATTTTAGGGATTATCTATTCTAGTTCTGTGAAAAATGTCCTGAGTATTTTGATGGGGATTGCATTAAGTCTGTAGATTGCTTTGGGTAGTATGGCCATTGGATCGGAAGAATTAACATTACTAAAATGACCATACTACCAAAAAGCATTTTTTAAACTAACGCACTGAATTTAACTAAAAAGTTTGCTGAAAGACATAAATCTCAGTGTTGTCAACTTGTTTTATATTAAGACTCTAGGGTGTGATGATGTGAATTTTGCTTGGAGTGGAAATAGTAGTATTATGTTTGCAGTTAAAGAATTAGAATGGAAATTATGTATGATAAAATATAAAAGTGTCATAAGTACTTTATCCGTTGGTATTTTAGTATGAATGTCAGGCTTGGGTAAAATTTTACCTCAGTGTGCAAATGTTGACATGTCTGATCAGTGTTTAACTTATAAAATCACAGTTCTTTACTTGTACATACATGCTCACAAATATGTAATTGTCATGAAATAGGAACATATGCTGAAATTTGTGGCTAAATCATAGAATATTTTTGGCACATAAATAGGCATTCTGTAAATATTTGTTCAGTGAATGAATAAACGTGTTCTATGTCTCTGGTTTTTATCTGTTTTAGTATCAACTTGTTGATAACAAGGTGGGAAACCTGGTCATTTATAGATTTAATTAAAAAGAAGCTTCATGAGCATAATACAGCTTAATCATATTCTTTTGAAAGTTTTATAGGATTCTAATCAAGGAAATCTTTTCAGACATTTACATGTAGATGAAATACTTTTGAAAAGTACCTTTGCTATTCAATATCTGTTGGAAATCTGTAGTGAATTTATTTGTAATACAATGAATTATCCCTTGATTAAAAAAATTTGTCTTGCTATGCAAATTGAATATATATGACCAGCTTTTTTTTTTTAATTTTTAAAAAATTTTTGGCTGTGTTGGGTCTTTGTTGCTGTGCGCGGGCTTTCTCTAGTTGCAGTGAGCGGGGGCTACTCTTTGTTGCGGTGCACAGGCTTCTCATTGCGGTGGCTTCTCTTGTTGCAGAGCATGGGCTCTAGGCACCCGGGCTTCAGGAGTTGTGGCTTATGGGCTCTGGAGCGCAGGCTCAGTAGTTGTGGTGCACAGGCTTAGTTTCTCCGCGGCATGTGGGATCTTCCCGGACCAGGGCTCAAATCCGTGTCCCCTGCATTGGCAGGTGGATTCTTAAACACTGTGCCACCAGGGAAGACCTGTGACCAGCTTTTAAATGGCAAGCAAGGAAGAAAATCTTTTAGTACTAGGATAACAATATATGTCTCTTTTTTCTTTTCTTGTTGAATTTTCAGGTGAAGGGAAGTGGCTCCGAAACATAGACTATTACCGTTTAGATGGTTCTACAACTGCTCAATCAAGGAAAAAATGGGCTGAAGAATTTAATGATGAAACTAATGTGAGGTAGGAAGCATTTCTGAATATATAGATAGTTTTTAAAAAATCATTTTAAATCTACATATAGTAAAATTTACTTTTTAGTGTCTACTACTATAATTTTTGACAAATGCAAGATGTAGTCAAGATATAAAATGGTTTCATCACCCCTTAGGAAATTCACTTATGGAATCATACAATTTGTAGCCTTTTCAGTCTCACTTTTTTCACATGGCAAAATGCATTTGAGATTCATCCACATTGTTGCATATGTCAATAGTTTGCTCCTTTTTACTGTTGAGTAGTATTCCATTGTATGGATGTGTCCATTGTATGGATGTATGGTTTATTTTCATTATATGGACGTATTCGTTGTGTGAATGAGTAGTTTGTTTAACCATTTTTATTTGAGAGACATTGGAATTGTTTCCAGGTTTTGAAATTAAAATTGAAGCTGCTTTAAACATTCATGTATAAGTTTTGTGTGACCATAGATATTTATCCAAGTGAAATGAAAATCCAGGAGTGCAACTGCTGGGTTATATGGTAAATTTATGTTTACCTTTGTAGGAAACTGCCAAACTGTTTTCCAAAGTGGTTGTACAATTTTGCATTCCCACCAGCAATGTATGAGGGTTCCAGTTGTTCTGTGTCCTTGGTATTATCATATTTAAAAATAAAAAAATTTACCCATTCTAATAGGTATGTAATGGAATCTCATGTGATTTTAATTTGCATTTCCCTAATGTTAGTTGATGTCAAGCATCATTTTATGTGCTTATTGGCCATTTTTATATCATCTTTGGTGATACATGTGTTAGAGTGTCTTAAGGTTAACAAGGTATTCTTGATCTCTTTACTTATTGTAAGAATTTGAATAATATACTTTAAACAACTGCAGGTAGAGGTTGTGTTATATAGGTGATGTTGATGTTGCTTTTAACTATCAGCAATTACATACTTGAACTGCATTTGGAAGAGAAAAATTTACGTGTATACATACATATAAACATTTGCTCACACACATACACGTTGAAAGCATTGCCTTTAAGAAAGTGATGAAGAGATGGGGTTAGTTTAATGAAAAGATGGCTAAGATATGACTTAATAAATGTTCTAAAGTATGAAAGGTATTATATTTTGTGTGTAAAACGTGTTTTAATGCTAACAGAGTCCTGAACTACACCTAGGGTTAAAACGGGAAATTCCAGTTAGACCATCGGAGGAATATATTCTTATTAGGTATTTAAAATCTATAGAGTCTGGGAGAGCTTACAAAGGGATTGTTTGAGTACAGTAAAGTTACTTTAAAAATGATTATATAACTTTTTAAAGAATAAGTACATTTTTATATTTTGTTTGCCATGTTTTAAACAATTATTATTTGTGCATGAGTGTGAAGAAGTAATTTTATTGAGTTATCCTAGTCTAATTTGTCAAATTTAATCTAAACGTTTGACTTGCTCAGTTTCCCAAATTTGTAAATATCATAATAGCATATGATTTGTCCCATAATAGTCATATTTGGTAACTAGTAGGGAACAACAATGAAATGTGCATGTTGAGCTGTCAGCTTGGCTTTTTCACTAACAAATTAAGCCTCCTAAACATATGCCAGAAAGTGTCTCTGATTCAGATTCACCATGCATATATATACACACACACATACACACATCACACACACACACACACACACACAAACTCCATGGATTTGAGGGGTTACTCTTGAGTAGCTAAATCTGTAAACTTGTCTAGATTAAATTCACAAATGTGAGAGATTATGTCTGTTTTTCTACCTATCTTCTGTTTTCTCATGACTCAGTAATGTTCAGAAATAGAATATAGATATAATTTTGTTTATTGTTAACCAGTTAGAAAGACACATTAAAATAAGTTTTAAGATAGTGACCTAATGTTGTCTTATGTGGCAAGGAAGCAATTTTAACAGTCTCAGGGCCCTTTTTTTTTTTACTTTATTTTATTTATATTTATTTATATGTTTATTTATTTTATTTAGAGTCAAAGGAACTTACAAAGACAGTCTAGAGAGGTACTGTGACCCTTTCACCTAATTTCTCCTAATGGTTACATCTTACCTATGATATCAAAACCAAGAAATTGACACTGTTTCAACGTGTGTGTATATCTATGTTTTTTTTAATCGCATATGTAGAGATTCCTGTAAGCATGACTGCAATCAAGGTACAGAAATATTCTATCACCACAGAGATTCCTCTCTTTCTGCCCTTTTATAGTCACACCCATCCTGACCACCAACGTTGCCACAATCCCTAACTCCTGGCAATAACTAATTTGTTCTCCATCTTTATAATTTTGTCATATCAAGACTGTTATATAAATTATATCATAGTATATGTGACCATTTGAGATTGGCCTTTTTCACTCAGCATAATGCCCTTTAGTTTCGTTCAAGTTGTTGTGTATATCAATAGTTCATTCCTTTTTACTACACAGTAGTATTCCATGGATTGGATGTACCAGCTTGTATAATACAAACTGTATGTCTACTGCAGGGCATTTTGTTCATTTCCAGGTTTGGCTATTACAAATAAAGCTGCTGTGAACATTGTGTACAGGTTTTGTGTGGACCTAAGTTTTCATTTCTCTAGGATAAATGCCCAGGAGTGCGATTTCTAGTTTACACGGTAAGTGATTATTTCATTTTTTAAGAAACTACCAAACTGTTTTACAGAGTGGCTGCACCGTTTTACCTTCCCTTCAGTAAAGTGTGAGAGATCAAGTTTCTCTGCATCCTCACCAACATTTGATTTTATCACTGTTTTTTATCTTGGCTGTTTTCATAGGTGTGTAGTGGTATCTCGTGATCTTAATTTGCATTTCCCTGATGGCTGGTTATTTTGAACATTTTTTTCATGTGTTTATTTATCATCTGTATATGCTCTTTGGTGAAATGTTTCTTCACGTCTTTTGCCCATTTTCTAACTGGATTGTTTGCTTTTTTATTGTTGAATGTTGAAAATCCTTTATATAATTTAGGTATGAGTAATTTGTCATATGTGGTTTGCAAATATTTTCTCCCAGTCTATGGGTTGTCTTTTCATTTCCTTCACAAGGTCTTTCACAGAGCAAAACTTTTTAATTTTGGTGAAGTCTAGTTTGTCAGTTTTTGTTTTAGCCATGCTTTTGTTGTCAAGTCTAAGAATTGTTCCCTAAGCCCTAGGTCCTGGAGATTTTCTCCTATGTTATTTTCTAAAAGGTTTATGGCTTTACATTTTAAGTATAAGGTGCATTTTAAATTAATTTTTGTATATGATGTGAGATTTAGGTTGAGTTCACTTTTCTTTTTCTTTTTTTTTTTTTGCCTGTGGATGTCCAATTGCTCCAGCACCATTTGTTGAAAAAGCCATCCTTTCTCTACCAAATCGCTTTTGCAATTTTGTGAAGAATCATTTGGCTCTACTTCTGTGGGACTATTTTTTGGTTCTAGTCCATTGGTCCATATATCTGTCCTTCTGCCATCACCACATAGTCTTGATTATTGTAGCTATGTAATAGGCCTTAGTATCAAGTCAGTATCTCCCACTTTATTCTACTTTTTCCAAGTTGTTTTAGCTAGTCTAATATCTTTGGCTTCATATATAAATTTTAGAATCCTCTTGTCTAATCTATAAAAATCTTGCAAGAATTATTAGAAATTGCATTACACCTGTCATCAATTTGGGGAGAATTGATATCTTTACTATATTGAGTCTCCCGTGAACATAGTATCTCTGTTTATGTAGATCTTTGATTTTTTCAGTCACTGTTTTGTAATTTTCAGCATATAAGTCCCGTATATGTTTTGTTAGATTTACACCTAAGTATTTCATTTTTTGGGAATTGTAAGTGATATTGTATTTTTAATTTTACTTTTCACATGTTCGTTGGTAGTATGTAGAAATGCAGTTGATTTTTGTGTTGATGTTTTACCTGTGATCTTGCTGAACTCACTTATTTGTTCTAGGAGTTTGTTTTATAGATTCCTTGAGATTTTCTACTAGACCATTATGTCATCTGCAAGTAAGGATAGTTTTATTTCTTCCTTTCCGATCTGAATGTAGTTTGTTTCCTTTTCTTGTCTTGTTGCACTGGCTAGAACTTCAGCAACATGTTGAATAGCAGTGATGAGAGTGGACATCCTTGCCTTCTTGATCTTAAGAGAAGAGCATTCAGTGTTGATAACTGTGATATATCTGTAGATTTTTTGTAGATACTCTTTATTAAGTTCAAGTTCCCTGCTATTCATCTCTATTCCTAGTTTGCTAAGAGTTTTTACTATGAATGGGTGTATAATTTTGTCACATGCTTTTTCTTTCTCACTTAATATGATAAATATTTTTTTTTCTTTAGCCTGTTAACATGGTATATTACATAGCTTGATTTTCAAGCTGAACAGCCTTGCATCCCTGGAATAAAACCCATTTGGCCATGATGTATAATTCTTTTTATATAGCGCTGGCTTCTATTTGCTAATATTTTGTTGGGGAATATTTATGAGATATTGGTCTGTATCCGGTTGTTTTTATACTGTCTTTGTCTAATTTTGGTATCAGGATGGTATTGGCCTCATAAAATGTGTTGAGAAGTGTTCCCCCTTCTGTTTTCTAAAAGAGATGTGTAGAATTTGTGTTAATTAATCTTAAATTTTTGGTAGAATTTGCCAGTGAAACTTTCTGGCCTTGGAAATTTCTTTTTGTGAGTTTTTAAATCATTAATTCAATTTCCTTAATTGTTATAAGACTATTCAAATTATTTCACATTGAATGAGTTGTGGTAGTTTGTCCTTTTTGAGGAATTGGTTCATTTCAAATTTACGTATAGAACTGTTCATAGCATTCCCTTATTATCCTTTTGATGTCTTTAGGATCTATAGTGATAGCTTCTGTTTCATTCATGGTGTTGGTAATTGTGTATTCTCTTGTTTTTGTCAGTCTTGCTAGAGGCTTGTCAATTTTATTGATCTTTTCAAAGAACCAGCTTTTTATTTAATTGATTTTCTCTATTTTTTCTTTCTGTTTTCAGTTTCACCTTGTTTTGACTTAGTTTGCTCATCGTTTTCTACTTCCTTGAGGTGGAACCTTAAATTACTCATTTAAGGCTTTTCCTCTTTTCTAATATAAGCATTTAGTGCTGTAAATTTCCCTTTCAGCACTGCTTTAGCTGTCATACAAATTTTGATGTGTTTTATTTTCATTTCCATTCAGTTCAGTGTATTTTTTCTTTTGAGACTTCCATTTTGAGTCATAGCTAGAAGTATCTTGTTTAATTTCCAAGCATTTGGAGATTTCTATTATTTTTCTGTTATTGATTTCTAGTTTGATTCAGTTCTGTTCAGAGAATATACTCTGTATGATTTCAGTTTTTAACTTTGTTGTGTTTTGTTTAATGGATCAAGATATAGAACATCTTGGTATATCATACATGGGCCCTTGAAAAGAATGTATTTTTTGCAATTGTTGACCAGAGTTTCCTATAAATGTTGATCAGATCCTGTTATTTAATGGGATTGTTGTATTCTTCTTTATGTCTAGTTGGTTACTGATTTTTGAGAGAGGAGGTTTGAAACCTCCAACTATAATTGTGGATTTGTCTGTTTCTCAAGGTTTTTACTTCTCATATTTTCAGCTCTGTTGTTTCCTGTATACGCATTTATGTCCCTCACTATTACTTGTAATTTTCTTTGGTCTGAAACATACTTTATTTCATGCTAATATAGCCACTCCTGCTTTATTTTTTTATTTTTTATTTTTTTAAACATCTTTATTGAAGTATAATTGCCTTACAATGGTGTGTTAGCTTCTGCTTCATAACCAAGTGAATCAGTTATACATATACAATATGTTCCCATATCTCTTCCCTCTTGCATCTCCCTCCCTCCCACCCTCCCCATCCCACCCCTCTAGGTGGTCACAAAGCACCGAGCTGATCTCCCTGTGCTATACGGCTGCTTCCCACTAGCTATCTATTTTACATTTGGTAGTGTATATATGTCCATGACATTCTCTCACCCTGTCACATCTCACCCCACCCCCTCCCCATATCCTCAAGTCCATTCTCTAGTAGGTCTGTGTCTTTATTCCCGTCTTGCCACTAGGTTCTTCATGGCCTTTTTTTTTTTTTCCTTAGATTCCGTGTATATGTGTTAGCATACTGTATTTGTTTTTCTCTTTCTGACTTACTTCACTCTGTATGACAGACTCTAACTCCATCCACCTCATTACAAATACCTCCATTTCATTTCTTTTTATGGCTGAGTAATATTCCATTGTATATATGTGCCACATCTTCTTTATCCATTCATCTGTCGATGGACATTTAGGTTGATTCCATGTCCTGGCTATTGTAAATAGAGCTGCAATGAACATTTTGGTACGTGACTCTTTTTTTTTTTTTTTAAAGTATTTGTTTATTTATTTATTTATGGCTGTGTTGGGTCTTCGTTTCTGTGCGAGGGCTTTCTCTAGTTGTGGCAAGCGGGGACCACTCTTCATCGCGGTGCGCGGGCCTCTCACTATCGCGGCCTCTCTTGTTGTGGAGCACAGGCTCCAGACGCACAGGCTCAGTAATTGTGGCTCACGGGCCCAGCTGCTCCGCGGCATGTGGGATCTTCCCAGACCAGGGCTCGAACCCGTGTCCTCTGCATTGGCAGGCAGACTCTCAACCACTACGCCACCAGGGAAGCCCCATGACTCTTTTTGAACTATGGTTTTCTCAGGTTATATGCCCAGTAGTGGGATTGCTGGGTCGTATGGTCGTTCTATTTGTAGTTTTTTAAGGAACCTCCATACTGTTCTCCATAGTGGCTGTATCAATTTACATTCCCACCAACAGTGCAAGAGTGTTCCCTTTCCTCCACACCCTCTCCAGCATTTATTGTTTGTAGATTTTTTGATGATGGCCATTCTGACCAGTGTGAGATGATATCTCATTGTAGTTTTGATTTGCATTTCTCTAATGATTAATGATGTTGAGCATTCTTTCGTGTGTCTGTTGGCAATCTGTATATCTTCTTTGGAGAAATGTCTATTTAGGTCTTCTGCCCATTTTTGGATTGGGTTGTTCGTTTTTTTGTTATTGAGCTGCATGAGCTGCTTGTAAATCTTGGAGATTAATCCTTTGTCAGTTGCTTCATTTGCAAATATTTTCTCCCATTCTGAGGGTTGTCTTTTGGTCTTGTTTATGGTTTCCTTTGCTGTGCAAAAGCTTTTAAGTTTCATTAGGTCCCATTTGTTTATTTGTGTTCTTATTTCCGTTTCTCTGGGAGCTGGGTCAAAAAGAATCTTGCTGTGATGTATGTCATAGAGTGTTCTGCCTATGTTTTCCTCTAAGAGTTTGATAGTGTCTGGCCTTACACTTAGGTCTTTAATCCATTTTGAGTTTATTTTTGTGCATGGTGTCAGGGAGTGTTCTAATTTCATACTTTTACATGTACCTGTCCAATTTTCCCAGCACCACTTATTGAAGAGGCTGTCTTTTCTCCACTGTATATTCTTGCCTCTTTTATCAAAGATAAGGTGACCATATGTGCGTGGGTTTATCTCTGGGCTTTCTATCTTGTTCCATTGATCTATGTTTCTGCTTTTGTGCCAGTACCATATTGTCTTGATTACTGTAGCTTTGTAGTATAGTCTGAAGTCAGGGAGCCGGATTCCTCCAGCTCTGTTTTTCTTTCTCAAGATGGCTTTGGCTATTCAGGGTCTTTTCTGTTTCCATACAAATTGTGAAATTTTTTGTTCTAGTTCTGTGGAAAATGCCAGTGGTAGTTTGATAGGGATTGCATTGAATCTGTAGATTGCTTTGGGTAGTAGAGTCATTTTCACAATGTTGATTCTTCCAATCCAGGAACATGGTATATCTCTCCATCTGTTTGTATCATCTTTAATTTCTTTCATCAGTGTCTTATAATTTTCTGCATACAGGTCTTTTGTCTCCTTAGGTAGGTTTATTCCTAGATATTTTATTCTTTTTGTTGCAATGGTAAATGGGAGTGTTTTCTTAATTTCACTTTCAGATTTTTTGTCATTAGTGTATAGAAATGCAAGAGATTTCTGTGCATTAATTTTGTATCCTGCTACTTTACCAAATTCATTGATTAGCTCTAGGAGTTTTCTGGTAGCATCTTTAGGATTCTCTATGTATAGTATCATGTCATCTGCAAATAGTGACAGCTTTACTTCTTCTTTTCCGATTTGGATTCCTTTTATTTCTTTGTCTTCTCTGATTGCTGTGGCTAACACTTCCAAAACTATGTTGAATAATAGTGGTGAGAGTGGGCAACCTTGTCTTGTTCCTGATCTTAGTGGAAATGGTTTCAGTTTTTCACCATTGAGGACAATGTTGGCTGTGGGTTTGTCATATATGGCCTTTATTATGTTGAGGAAAGGTCCCTCTATGCCTACTTTCTCCTGCTTTATTTTGATTGATGTTTACTTGTTATATCTTTTTTCATCCTTTTACTTTCAACCTACCTATTTTGTTATATTTGAAGTGAGTTTCTTGTAGACAGCGTATGGTTGCGTTATTTTTTTTTTTACCCATTCTGTTAATCTCTTTCTTTTCAATTGTGCATATAGACCATTTACAATTTTTTTTTTACTGAGGTATAATTGGCATATAACATTATATTAGTTTCAGGTGTACAACCATGTACATTTAATACAGAGTTTGAGGCTGCCATTTCAGTTTTTGTTCAGTTTGTTCTCTTTAATTCTGTTTTCTTTTGCTTCTTATTTCTTTTCCTACCCTTCCTGTGGGTTACTTTTACAATTTTTGGAATTCCATATTGATTCCTCTATAGTGTTTTTTAGTGTATCTTTGTATAACTTTTATAGTGGTTGCTCTAAGTATTATACGTACATAACTGATCATAGTCTACTGGTGTCATCATTTTACCATTTTGATTGAAGTGTAGAAACCTTTGCTTCTTTATGTCCCTTTCTCTCCCCCATTTATAATTATCTTAAATGTTTTCTTTACATAAATAGCTTACCACATTAAGAACCATAATAATTTTTTCTTCAACCATCAAATATAATTTAGAAAACTTAAGAGAAGGAAAATCTATTTTATTTACTCATAATTTTTGTTCTTTTCATTTTTGTTTCCTCCTTCCTAATGTTTCATATTTCTTTTATAATGTCCTTTTTTTTTTTTTTAAAGAAGAGAACTTTCTTTAGCCATTCTTTTAGGGCAGATCTACTGGCAGCAAATTTTCTGAGTACCCTCATTTGAGAATTTATTGATTTTTCCCATCATTTTTGAAGAATATCTTAACTGGGTATAGAATTCTGAGTTGGCAGTTCTCTTCTTTTAGCACTTGAAAAATGTTGTGCCACTTCCTCCTAGCCTCCATGATTTCTTAAAATTGGCTATTTTTACAAGTTTGGCTTTTTTAGATTCTACATGTAAGTGATACCATAAAATCCTTGTCTTTGTCTCACTTATCTCACTTAGCATAATGTACTCAAGGTTTATCTGTGTTGTCACAGATGGCAAGATATCCTTCTTGGCTGAATAATATTCCATTTTATATATATCCCACATCTTTTTTATTCATTCATCCACTGATGGGCACTTAGGTTGTTTCAATATCTTGGCTGTTGTGAATAATGCTGCAGTGAACATGACTGTGCAGATATTTCTTTGACATCCTGTATTAATTTCTTTTGCATATATACCCAGAAGTGGAATTGCTGGATAATGTGGTAGTTCTATTTTTAATTTTTTGAGGAACCTCCATGTTGTTTTCCATAGTGGCTGAACCAATTAGTGATACAGACAATATTTTATTATAATCATCAAACTTGCTAAGAGGCTAGAACTTAATTATTCCAACCACTAAAAAGAAATAATTATGTAACCTCGGAATCTAGTTGTCACTACAATGCCAATCATATTACAATATATAAATGTATCAAATTAACATGTTGTATACCTTAATTTTACACAAAGTTATTATGTCAGATATATTTTAATTTTTAAAAAACCTGCTATTTTTCAAATTGGCTTTTTCTCCTGTCATTAAGGGCTTGTTTCTCTCTCACTTCTTTCAAGAGTTTTTCTTTATCTTAGTTTTTAGAAGTTTGACTATGGTGTGTCCTGGCATGGATTTCTTTGGTTTTATGTTGTTTGTGTTTCATTCAGCTTCTTAAATTTCTAGGTTTGTGTTTCTTGCTAAGTTTTGGTAATTTTCAGCTGTTATTTCTTTGAATACCTTTATAGCCCATTCTTTTTTTCTCTTCTCCTTTTAGGACTCTGATGACAAGACTGTTAGATCTTTATTATAGTCCTATGGGTCCCAGAGTCTCTGTTATTTCTTTTTTTTTAAATTTCTGTTATTCAGATTGGGTCATTTCTGTTCTTCTGTTTTCAAAGTTCATTGAATGTTCTCTACATTCTACTGTTGAGCCTATCTATTGAGTTTCTTGTTACTGTACTTTTCAGTTCTAAAATTTCCATTTTGTTCTTCTGTATGGGTTGTGTTATAACTCCTGATTCTCCACTAGACCTCCTTTGATACTAACCCAGTAGTGGGGGAGAGGGTTTTTCTTATAACCACTGGGTGGGGGTGGATATCCTCGTTCCCTATGTGGTCTTCTCTGACACTGCTGGGAGGACTTTGTTAACTCAAACTTACCTGACAGCACTGTCTGGCAATATGCCTTGTTACAACTACATGAGGGTAGAAGTTTGGGCTTCCCACTCAGCCTTTAATGACAGGGGTGGAGGTACACTGCATTTTTCCTTTACCATTTGACTGGAGTCAATCGGTTGTTGTTTTAAAGCTCTCTGTCTTACTAGTCTGCCCCTTGTTTGGTCCTTTGGCTAGAGAGAGCAGACTTTTCTTGGAGATTTATTTTGACAGAACCCACTGATATTTCCAGATTGCTGGGCTCTTCAGCACTCAGTCTGGGATATATGAGGCAAAAAGAAAGCCTACGGAACTCACTGCCATGTTCTGCCTTAGGTCCCAAGCCAGTATGCTTCCTTCTCCTCACTTTTCAGAAAAATCTTATGTTCACCTTATATATAATATCCACGCATTTTAGCTGTACTTATGGTGAGGAATAGGGAACAGCATGTCTATTCCATCTTTCCAGAATTGGAAGTCCAAAGATTACACTTTTAAAGAACTATATCTGTCTTAGAGTAAACATATGCATGTGCTTGTGTTGTGTATGTATGTCTAGAAGTGGGATTGCTACATAATAGGTATGTGCGTATTCAGCTTTAGCTTATACTGCCAAAACATTTTTCCAAAATGGTTGTACCAATTTGCACTCCAGCTAGTAGAGTACCTGTTTCATTTGTTATCTGTCCTCATTATCACTTGATGATGTCTGTTTTTTTAAGCCATTGTCATAGATATGTAGCAGTAAGGCTTCATAGTCTTAATCTGTATTTTCCTGAATAAATAATTCACAGTAGTTCATAGATTTCAGTGTTGAAGCTAAAACATAAAGGTTTTAGAAGGCAACAGCATGGAGTATTTTCCTGAATTGTAGTGAGAAATTTTTCATAAACGGGGCACACAAACTGCTAACCATAAAAGGAAAGATTGATAAGGTGAGCTTCATTAAAATTAAGAACTTCTGTTCAGATTTTCGCACTACGAACTCTGGTCTGCAGCACCCAGGGCAAGGCTTCTGCACGCCACACTCTACAAGCAAGTGAAACTAGATGAAGCACAAAGGAAAAGGGAAAAAAGCTGTGTGTCTGACAGGGTCTTGGTGCTCTGGCTGGGTGTCAGGCCTGTGCCTCTGAGGTGGGAGAGCCAAGTTCAGGACACTGGACCACCAGAGACCTCCCAGCCCCACGTAATATGAATCGGTGAGAGCTCTCCCAGAGATGTCTATCTCAACTCTAAGACCCGTCTCCACTCAATGACCAGCAAGCTCCAGTGCTGGACACTCCATGCCAAATAACTAGCAAGACAGGAACACAACCCCATGCATTAGCAGAGAGGCTGCCTAAAATCATAATAAGGTCACAGACACCCCAAAACACACCACTGGACGCAGTCCTGCCCACCAGAAAGACAAGATCCAGAGTCATCCACCAGAACACAGGCACCAGTCCCCTCCACCAGGAAGCCTACACAACCCAGTGAACCAACCGTAGCCACTGGGGGCAGACAACAAAAAACAACAGGAACTATGAACCTGCAGCCTTCAAAAATGAGACCCCAAACACAGTAAGTTAAGCAAAATGAGATGACAGAGAAATATGCCACAGGTGAAGGAGCAAGGTAAAAACCCACCAGCCCAAACAAATGAAGAGGAAATAGGCAGTCTACCTGAAAAAGAATTCAGAATAATGATAGTAAAGATGATCCAAAATCTTGGAAATAGAGTGGAGAAAATACAAGAAACGTTTAACAAGGACCTAGAAGAACTAAAGAGCAAACAGACAATGATGAACAACACAATAAATGAAATTAAAAATTCTCTAGAAGGAATCAATAGCAGAATAACTTAGACAGAAGAATGGATAAGTGACCTGGAAGATAAAATAGTGGTAATAACTACTGGAGAGCAGAATAAAGAAAAAAAGAATGCGGCTTTGCTTGTGGCGCAGCGTTTAAGAATCCACCTGCCAATGCAGGGGACATGGGTTCGAGCCCTGGTCTGGGAAGATCCCACATGCAACGGAGCAACTAAGCCCGTGTGCCACAACTACTGAGCCTGCACTCTAGAGCCCGCAAGGCACAACTACTGAAGCCCGCGTGCCTAGAGCCCGTGCTCCACAACAAGAGAAGCCACCTCAATGAGAAGCCCGCGCACTGCAGTGAAGACCCGATGCAGCCAAAAATAAATAAATTTAAAAAAGAAAAAAGAAAAAAAGAAAAAAGAATGAAAAGAATTGAGAACAGTCTCAGAGACCTCTGGGACAACATTAAATGCACCAACATTCAAATTATAGGGGTCCCAGAAGAAGAAGAGAAAAACAAAGGGACTGAGAAAATATTTGGAGAGATTATAGTTGAAAACTTGCCTAATATGGGAAAGGAAATAGACAATCAAGTCCAGGAAGTGCAGGGAGTCCCATACAGGATAAATCCAAGGAGAAACACACCAAGACACATATTAATGAAACTATCAAAAATTAAATACAAAGAAAAAATATTAAAAGCAGCAAGGGAAAAACAACAAATAACATACAAGGTAATGCCTGTAAGGTTAACAGCTGATCTTTCAGCAGAAACTCTGCAAGCCAGAAGGGAGTGGCAGGACATATTTAAAGTGATGAAAGGGAAAAACCTACAACCAGGATTACTCTACCCAGCAAGGATCTCATTCAGATTTGACAGAGAAATTAAAACGTTTAGAGACAAGCAAAAGCTAAGAGAATTCAGCACCACCAAACCAGCTTTACAAGAAATGCTAAAGAAACTTCCCTAGGCAGGAAACACAAGAGAAGTAAAAGACCTACAATAACAAACCCAAAACAATTAAGAAAATGGTAATAGGAACATACATATATATCGTTAATTACCTTAAATGTAAACGGATTAAATGCTCCAAGCAAAAGACATAGACTGGCTGAATGGATAAAAAAACAAGACCCGTATATATGCTGTCTACAAGAGACCCACTTTAGACCTAGGGACACATACAGACTGAAAATGAGGGAATGGAAAAAGATATTCCATGCAAATGGAAATCAAAAGAAAGCTGGAGTAGCAATTCTCATATGAGACAAAATAGACTTTAAAATAAAGACTATTACAAGAGACAAAGAAGGAGACTACATAATGATCAAGGGATCAATCCAAGAAGAAGATATAACAATTGTATATATTTATGCACCCAGCATAGGAGCACCTCAATACATAAGGCAAATGCTAATGGACATAAAAGGGGAAATCGACAGTAACATAATCATAGTAGGGGACTTTAACACCCCACTTTCACCAATGGACAGATCATCCAAAATGAAAATCAATAAGAAAACACAAGCTTTAAATGATACATTAAACAAGATGGACTTAATTGATATTTATAGGACATTCCACCCAAAAACAGCAGAATACACTTTCTTCTCAAGTGCGCATAGAACATTCTCCAGGATAGATCATATCTTGGGGCACAAATCTAGCCTTGGTAAATTTAAGAAAATTGAAATCATATCAAGTGTCTTTTCCAACCACAATACTATGAGACTAGGTATCAATTATGGGAAAAAAACTGTAAAAAATACAAACGCCTGGAGGCTAAACAGCACACTACTAAATAACCAAGAGATCACTGAAGAACTCAAAGAGGAAATCAGAAAATACCTAGAAACAAATGACAATGAAAACACGATGACCCAACACCTATGGGATGCAGCAAAAGCAGTTCTAAGAGGGAAGTTTATAGCAATACAATCCTACCTCAAGAAACAAGAAACATCTCAAATAAACAACCTAACCTTACACCTAAAGCAATTAGAGAAAGAAGAAGAAAAAAACCCCAAAGTTAGCAGAAGGAAAGAAATCATAAAGATCAGATCAGAAATAAATGAAAAAGAAATGAAGGAAACGATAGCAAAGATCAATAAAACTAAAAGCTAGTTGTTTGAGAAGGGAAACAAATTGACAAACCATAAGCCAGACTCATCAAGAAAAGAAGGGAGAAGACTCAAATCAACAGAATTAGAAGTGAAAAGGAGAAGTCACAATGACACTGCAGAAATACAAAGGATCATGAGAGATTACTGCAAGGAACTATACGCCAATAAAATGGACAACCTGGAAGAAACAGACAAATTCTTAGAAAAGCACAACCTTCCGAGACTGAACCAGGAAGAAATAGGAAATATAAACAGACCAATCACAAGCACTGAAATTGAGACTGTGATTAAAAATCTTCCAACAAACAAAAGCCCAGGACCAGTTGGCTTCATGGGGGAATTCTCTCAAACATTTAGAGAAGAGCTAACACCTATCCTTTTCAAACTCTTCCAAAATATAGCACAGGGAAGAACAGTCCCAAACTCATTCTATGAGGCCACCATCACCCTGATACCAAAACCAGACGAAGATGTCACAAAAAAAGAAAACTACAGGCCAATATCACTAATGAACACAGATGCAAAAATCCTCAACAAAATACTAGCAAACAGAATCCAGCAGCACATTAAAAGGATCGTACACCATGATCAAGTGGGGTTTATCCCAGGAATGCAAAGATTCTTCAATATACACAAATCAATCATTGTGATACACCATATTAACAAATTGAAGGATAAAAACCATATGATCATCACAATAGATGCAGAAAAAACTTTCTACAAAATTCAACACCCATTTATGATAAAAACTCTCCAGAATGTAGGCATAGAGGGAACTTACCTCAACATAGTAAAGGCCATGTATGACAGACCCAGAACCAATATCGTTCTCAATGGTGAAAAACTGAAACCATTTCCACTAAGATCAGGAACAGGACAAGGTTGCACACTTTCACTACTGTTATTCAGTATAGTTTTGGAAGCTTTAGCCACAGCGATCAGAGAAGAAAAAAAATAAAAGTAATCCAAATCGGAAAAGAAGAAGTAAAACTGTCACTGTTTGCGGATGACATGATACTATATGTAGAGAATCCTAAAGATGCTACCAGAAAACTACTAGAGCTAATCAACGAATTTGGTAAAGTAGCAGGATACAAAATTAATGAACAGAAATCTCTCACATTCCTATACATTGATGATGAAAAATCTCAAAGTGAAATTAAGGAAACATTCTCATTTACCACTGCAAAAAAAAAAGAATAAAATACCTAGGAATAAACCTACCTAAGGAGAAAAAAGACCTGTAGCAGAAAACTATAAGACACTGATGAAAGAAAGTAAAGACAATACAAACAGATGGAGAGATATACCATGTTCTTGGATTGGAAGAATCAACATTGCGAAAATGACTATATAATCCAAAGCAATCTACAGATTCAGTGCAATCCCTATCAGACTACCAATGGCATTTTTCACAGAACTAGAACAAAAAATTTCACAATTTGTATGGAAACACAAAACACACCGAATAGCCAAAGCAATCTTGAGAAAGAAACACGGAGCTGGAGGAATCAGGCTCCCTGACTTCAGACTGTACTACAAAGCTACAGTAATCACGACAGTATGGTACTGGCACAAAAACAGACATACATATCAATGGAACAGGATAGAAAGCCCAGAGGTAAACCCACGCACATATGGTCACCTTATCTTTGATAAGGGAGGCCAGAATATACAGTGGAGAAAAGACAGCCTCTTCAATAAGTGGTTTTGGGAAAACTGGACAGCTACATGTAAAAGAATGAAATTAGAACACTTCCTATCACCGTACACAAAAATTAAACTCACAGTGGATTAAAGAGCTAAATGTAAGGCCAGACACTATAAAACTCTTAGGGGAAAACATATGCTGAACACTGTATGACATAAATCACAGCAAGATCCTTTTTGACCCACCTCCTAGAGACATGGAAATAAAAATGAAAATAAACAAATGGGACCTAATGAAACTTAAAATCTTTGCATAGCAAAGGAAACCATAAACAAGACAAAAAGTGAACCCTCAGAATTGGAGAAAATATTTTCAAATGAAGCAACTGACAAAGGACTGATCTCCAGAATTTACAAGCAGCTTAGGCAGCTCAATATCAAAAAAACAAACCAATCCAAAAATGGGCTGAAGACCTAAATAGCCATTCCTCCAAAGAAGATATACAGATGACCAACAAACACATGAAAGGATGCTCAACATCACTAATCATTAGAGAAATGCAAATCAAAACTACAATGAGGTATCATCTCACACCGGTCAGAATGGCCATCATCAAAAAGTCTAGAAACAATAAATGCTGGAGAGGGTGTGGAGGAAAGGGAACACTCTTGCACTGTTGGTGGGAATGTAAATTGATACAGCCACTATGGAGAACAGTATGGAGGTTCCTTAAAAAACTAAAAATAGAACTACCATATGACCCAGTAATCCCACTACTGGGCATATACCCTGAGAAAACCATAATTCAAAAAGAGTCATGTACCACAATGTCCATTGCAGCGCTGTTTACAGTATCCAGGACATGGAAGCAACATAAGTGCCTATCGACAGATGAATGGATAAAGAACATGTGGCACATGTATATAATGGAATATTACTCAGCCATAAAAAGAAACAAAATTGAGTTATTTATAATGAGGTGGATTGATCTAGAGTCTGTCATACAGAGTGAAGTAAGTCAGAAAGAGGAAAACAAATACCGTATGCTAAGACATATGGAATCTAGAAAATGGTACTGATGAACTTAGTAACAGGGCAGGAATAAAGACGCAGATGTAGAGAATGGACTTGAGGACACGGGGAGGGGGAAGGGTAAGCTGAGACGAAGTGAGAGTGGCATTGACATATATACACTACCAAATGTAAAATAGATAGCTAGTGGGAAGCAGCTGTATAGCAACGGGAGATCACCTTGGTGCTTTGTGACCACCTAGAGGAGTGGGATAGGGAGGGTGGGAGGGAGACGCAAGAGGGAGGGGATATGGAGATATATGTGTATGTTTAGCTGATTCACTTTGTTATACAGTAGCAACTAACACAACTTTGTAAAACAATTATATTCCAATAAAGATGTTAAAAAAACAAGAAATATAAATTCTTGTGTTCCAACGTAGCAGATAATCTATCAGTTTTTTTTTTTCTTGAATACATTCTTCCTGGAGCCCTCTGTCTACTTGATCCTATTTTTCTTACCTAAGTACCTAGCATCTATCTAACTTCTCTTCTTACATTTATTACATTATATTGTAATTGCATATCAGTCACTGCTACTACACTCAGCTCCTTGGGCAGTGCCCTTCATTTTGATGTAGTTAGTGCTCATAACAGTACTGAACACAATATATTTTTTTGAGTTGTATGTAAGTTTTCTACATTTACTGAGAAATCTATAAATACCTTGAATACATTTTAAACATGTGGTTTCCATATTTATCTTTATTCCTAAATCAGAGTATTTCGTTTTACCGCAGTAAGATTCTTCTTGTGCATGTAAATCATCAACCCGACTCCTTAGACATGTCTGTTTTTCAGTGAGTGAGTAATGAATTGTCTGAACTCTTGATTGTTCAAAAAACTGCCTTAGAATAAAAAAGTCATATAAATAAGATATCTGTGTAGCACTCATTACTAAACATTTATTTTGTATTTTCATTTTCAGAGGGCGATTGTTTATCATTTCGACCAAAGCAGGATCTCTTGGAATTAATCTGGTAGCTGCTAATCGAGTGATTATATTTGATGCTTCTTGGAATCCATCTTATGACATCCAGAGTATATTCAGAGTTTATCGCTTTGGACAAACTAAACCTGTGTATGTATATAGGTTCTTAGCTCAGGTAGGTTTATCATTTACATTCTCTTTTTAATATTGAAAGATTGGGTGAAACTGATCATATTTTTGGAGTTCAGGGCATATCTGCATTATAGAGAGGCAAACAAAGTTGAAAACATCATTCCTATTCATAAAGCAGCATAAGCCAATTTTGGCCCCTGATGATTTTCTGTTTTGTAGTTTGTCCAGGTCTCTAATGTCAACTTTCTCAGACTGAGATGGATTTGCCTGTGTATACAGATTTAGCATTTTCTTGCTAGTTCAAGAAAGTTAAACATTTATAATTCTCTTACTTAGCATAAGTAGAAAAGCCAATAACTAAATCTAATTTGCTTATAGATGTGAAGGTCAAATGATCATTGTTTTCACTGGTCACCAGATGTTCTCTTAGTTTGGAAGAGTGTAGGTAAATAGGAAGAAACAGGTAATGTATTATAATAACAAAGAATCATTACAAGGAATATTTAATATTTCTGGTCAAGACTATTCAACTAATTTCCTTCACATATAAACTCAGGTATTAAAAAACAGAAGCTGAAATTTAAGGAAAATAAATGAAATCAAAGAATTAGATGCAGTTGAATGTAATACAGGTTCATAGAATCAAGTTACCCTTTTTTTTTAAAGTTTATTTATTTATTGATTGATTTTTGGCTGCGTTGGGTCTTCATTGCGGTGCATGGGCTTTTTATTGCTGTAGCTTCTCTTGTTGTGGAGCCTGGGCTCTAGGTGCCTGGGCTTCAGCAGTTGCAGCACGTGGGCTCAGTAGTTGTGGCTCATGGGCTCTAGAGTGCAGGCTCAGTATTTGTGGCGCACAGGCTTAGTTGCTCCGTGGCATGTGGGATCTTCCTGGACCAGGGCTCTAACCCATGTCCCCTGCATTGGCAGGCAGATTCTTAACCACTGCGCCACCAGGGAAGTCCCTCAAGTTGCCGTTTTAACTGGTACATCTTCTTTGGGAGCAGATGCTACCCTCTCTACCTGCCTCCAAATCTGGGCTTCTCAACCAGAGATTGGGTTTTATTGGTAGATCCTTGCTCATACATAAAAGTACATAATATAGTTGGAAAACTACACTGTAAACTCTTTCCTGTTATTTAGATTAAGAGTTCCTTTACATTCTAGTTCAGAATGCCATATTGAATATATAATAGATTGGCATTTTAGTTATTAATTTTTTGTCCTGAAGTTATGGAAAGTAAGACTTAAATTACATAAAGACAGTTTATAGTGATTGTTGAGAGCTTATTGTATTCCATTGGAAAGGAATTAAACTGTTCTCTTGCATTCTTACATCAGTAACCTCCTAAAATCTTATTTTATGTACTCTTTTATTCTGTTTACCTTGGTATCTGACTGCTCTCCTGCTTCCACCAAGTACAGAATTATTTAAAGCAACAGATGAATGCATATTGGTGAAAAAATTTAGAACGATTATCAGTAATATAGTTTTCTTTTCTGTCAATGTAAACTACTTTGAACATAAAAATCTCTCATGAATTAAACAGCATTGTACATAAAACTTGCTTCATGGCAGTATATTACTACGAAGTTCTGCTATTTTGTAGTAACCAATAACCTATATTTCTTCGTGATTAAGTTTCATGTTTACAAAATTTATTTATTTGTGTATTGTTCATTCTTTTTTACAAAGGGAACCATGGAAGATAAGATTTATGATCGGCAAGTAACTAAGCAGTCACTGTCTTTTCGAGTTGTTGATCAACAGCAAGTTGAACGTCATTTTACCATGAATGAGCTTACTGAACTTTATACCTTTGAGCCAGACTTGTTAGATGACCCTAATTCAGAAAAGAAGAAGAAAAGGGATACTCCCATGCTGCCAAAGGTAAAGATCTTTAAATTGTTAGCTTAAAAAAAAAAACTAACATGGACCAAGGAAATTTTATTCCTACTATGAAAGTTATTCATCTGACTAAGGCTATATTTCAGAATTTTTCAAAGAGAATAAAACTGTATTTAAATGAGAGGTCAATTCTCCACGTAACACCACAAAAGATAGTGTAATCTGAAACACATATTTTATGCCAAATAAAAAATTCAGCCCTGCAGAAAAGGGTTTCTGAGTAGAAACCTTAAAGGAAATAGTATGGTTCTCTTTTAATAATCTCTAGTAGAGGGCATACATAATTTTAATAATTATATATGAGGTTTAATTGTCTCTTCCTTAACATTTTTTGTTGTCATATAGCAATTAAGAATCAGGAAATAAAAGTGTCTCCTACTTGATATTTTTCACTGTCATAAAGTAAGTAGGACTTTCACATTTCCAAGTGTGAAAAGTCCTCTCATTTTATAGATGGGGAAACTTAGGGTCAGAGGCATTCGATGACTTAACCCAGTTTTTACCTAATAAGTGGCAGAGACAGGAATAGTATCTACATCTGTCTTCTGGTCCATTGTTCTTGGATAAGAAAACAGTATTTAATATTAATATAGAAATTTAATATGGTAGATATCATTTTGACCCTACTGAACATACGAGAAAACCGTATGTTCTCTGATCTAAATAAAGAGTTTATATATTTAAACCTATTCTAATTATCTAAAACGTCATTTTGGGGGGGATTATTGGGGGACGTGCTGTTCCTGTTGTCTTGGTTTCAAATTTAAGCACTTAATGTTCCATGTAGCTGTTAAGAGAATTGGGAAAGCAACTACTGGGTTACAGTGTCATTTTACCAAACTTCAGTCATTTGTAAAGAAAATTCAACAGTATCTTAGTTCTTCATATGGTTGGAACATTTAATTAAAACAAAAGGTAGGGCTTCCCTGGTGGCGCAGCGGTTGGGGGTCTGCCTGCCAATGCAGGGGACGCGGGTTCGGGCCCTGGTCTGGGGGGATCCCGCATGCCGCAGAGCGGCTGGGCCCGTGAGCCACAGTTGCTGAGCCAGTGCGTCTGGAGCCTGTGCTCCGCAGGGGGGGAGGCCGCGATGGTGAGAGGCCTGCACGCCGCGGTGAGGAGTGGCCCCCGCTTGCCGCAGCTAGAGAGGGCCCTCGCACAGAGGCGAGGACCCAACACAGCCATAAATAAATAAAATTAAATTAAATTTTAAAAAAACCCACAAAACCTTAGGAGATTAATGTTACTGTTTAAAAAAATAAGTTAATATAAATAAATATATTTCTAACATTAATATAAATCAGTGATTTCTCCAGTTATATTTCAATGTATATAAGTCAATTAAAGTAACATGAATAGTTAGCATTTGGGAAAATTTTTTAAATGTCCTTTGTCTATATAAGCAAATATTTTGTTTTTGTAATCAATGAACTTTTCTTCCATTTAAAGTTTACTGATAGAGCATTTAGGAAAGAGTTTTTGTGACAGTCTCTATCAAATATCTTTGATAATGGCTTAGGGCCACATGAAGGTTAAAATCTATCGTTTTTATAATACTTTTTAAAAAAGAGTCATTTCAGTTTCCATGTTATGAAATACTAAATTGATAGTGATTTGGCTTCCTTTCTTAATTATATTATTATAGAATGTGAGTAGGGGTCTTGAATAGTCTTCAGATAATTTTCTGTGCACAAACAGATTTGTTTGTATATCTTTAAAAGCAGACAAACACAAATGGGCTTATACCATACATACTCTTTTACAACTTGCTCTTTTCACCTAGATGTTTCTTGAACATCTTTCCATATTGGTACATATATCTCTACTTAAAAAAAAAAAAAGCTGCATAGTGTATACTTGCCTTGTTTTATTTAACTCTTATATCCCTAACACCTTTCCTATCAGGTACTTAATTTTGTATGGCAAAGAGTATTCTATAAAGACTTGCACACATTTATGTTTATAATTTTAAAGATAGTTAAGTTTCCTTTTTCAAATTGAGACTGATTTTATATTTAATTAGCCTCTTTCCTAAAATTAAACTTAACTTTAAACTTCAATTTTCATGAGAAATAGCCCATGATTAGTAATATTTCTCATAGGAAGCTACCATTCCAAGTTGAAAAGAGATAGTTGCTTTGAAGTTATTTGTTATATGGTAAATTTCTGATTGTAGGAAATCTGTTTAATTTAATAAACATTTACTGATTATTTGCTGACTTTGAAGTGTATTGTGAAGGTGTATTAAGAAGAACAAGACATTGCCTAAGCTTTAAAGAAGATTTAAAAAATCCAGAAGTAAAGAAATGCTATTTAATTGTTACAGGATATCTGGAAAGAAACCATCTGTTTTATAACTTGGCACTCTGAGTTGTCAAAGGTGTCATGTGTTTTCATTTATAGACTTTACTTACTGTATTTTGTTTTTGGTGCTATGACCCTTTGCCCACGAAAAAAAGGAAAAGGAATATTGAATGCTACTTTAATGCAAAGTGCTTCAACTCTCCCACACCTCTTCCCAAGAGGAAAATAATAGTTAACTTACTGATTTCTTACTGGGTTTCATACTCTGTGCTAAATGATTAGTTCAGGTTATTTTCCTTAATCTAGCAGCAACTGAAAAGCTGATAGTGCTGTTCTCATTTTTGAGATGAGGAAATTAAGGCTTGGGGAGGTTTATGTAACGTATCCAAGCTTAATTAGTGGTAAAGCTGGCTTTCAAACCAAGTCTGCCCAACTCGAAAGCATGTCCTCTTAATCATTATACGTTATTGCCCCCAAATGGAGATTAGAAAGTTAATTCTAAGTACAAGAAACAAGGCAGAGGACTTGGGATTCCCAGAATTGTATGATATTTAGAATGCTTTATTTTATTTTAAATAAAGGTGGATTTTAAAATATAGAATGCTTTCACAGTCAGTACCATTGGGTGATGTAACTATCGTTAAGATTGTGTAATATAACCAGTTTAGCTCACGGCTTGTGAAGTTGTAAATTCCTCGAATTTATAGAAAGCTTTAAAGTTTACAAAGGCCTTTCTCATGTATACTCATTATCTCAGGAAATTGAAACTTAGAGAGTTTGTGATTACCCAAGGGTACATGGCCAGTAAGTGTTAGAGCTAGAACTTGAACACAGTAGTTTTCAAATTGTATTCCAAAGAGCCTCAGGAGATTTGCAGAGGTGCTCTGGGGCTACCATGTGGCTAAGCAAGTAGGGGAAGGCCAGATGGGCAGCACTCCAAGCTCTGCATCCCATTTCGATCAGAGTCCCTCTCCTTTTATCGATTTTATGTATTGGGCTGCAACATAATATTTTATTTAAAAAGAGGACTTTTTTAGTTTTAAAAAAGCTTTTAAAAAGTTTTAAAAACACTGTACCATATAATGATGGCTTACTATCATAGTAACTAAGAATTGTTTGGGATCTAACAGGAAATACAATAGGATGTATATGAGATTTACCTGAAGGAGATGATAGTCCACTTGGAGAGAAAAAAGTAACATTCTTAAAAACAAAAGAATGAAGTGCTGAAGTGACTGGTACTGAATGTATTCGCTATAGCATATGGTTAAAAATGGAGGGGGGTGCATTCAGGTACAGTTTTAATGGAAAAAATCAGACTGGCCCATAAGTGATGGTTAGTATTTAATTGGATTAGGTAAGAATAAGGTGTGAATGTAGGATGAAACAGTTTGGGTGAAAGGAAAGGTAAGAATTTATGTACCAGACTCAAGGTATGATGAAGAAATCGGCCAGATGACGAGTTGAAATTGGATAGGTAAAGGTAGAGCCAGCTTTTGGAGAGACATTAAAGGTAAATGGAGGCATTTGGATGTAAAATAGTATTCACTGTAAGTTCATGAATGGGGCTCTTTTATGATGAATGTGGGCTTTTGGAAAATTAGTGTGGCATTAAAATGCAGGATGAGGACATATAATAGGGTGATGATTGTGGAGTGAAACAGACATTTCAAGGAAATAAATGATGGAACTCAGTCACTGATGATAGACTATACCTTTTGGTAAGCAGTGAAAAACCTTTAACCTAAATAATGAAGCTTATTTATTTATTAATTGGTTAAAAACTTTGCAGGTACCTGTGATGTGCCAATTATTGTGCTGGTTAGTAAGGATACTTTGATAAATAAGACTAGGTTCCTGCTCCCAAGGAGCCTACAGTCTAAATAAGCATACCGTAACAATAAAAATTATGGGTCCTGTAATAGAAATCTGTACAGGCACCCTGTACAGGAAGGAATATTCAGTTCTTTCTTGGAAAATTTGGGGATGGGGAGCTGGCATTAGGAGGACTTGAACTGATGTTGAAAATAGACGTGGTAGCTCTTTTCATTGCTATGAGGGCAAAAGATGAAGGCCCTTCAAGGGGAGGAGCAGAAAAAAAGAAACACGTGCATAAAACAACATTGCAAGTTTTAGGAACCTCAGGTAGTTAAAAATAAATAATGGAGTGTAAGGAGATAGTGGTGTAGAGTATAAGGGTGGGCATGGGAAGAGGCGAGAGAAAGACTGGAAAGGTAGATGGGAATCAGATCGTAGAAGTTAGAGAGTTTGGACATTGTGTTACAGGCTGTAGGATCTATTTAATGATTTTAAACAAAAGACCAACATCAAATTTTCATTTTAGAAAAATCACTTTGGGTGTCAGTGTGCAGGATGGATTGGAGAAAAGAAAATGGATAAGATACTTGTTAGTATGCTATTAAAATGATCCGCATGAGAGAGGTAATGCAGGCCTGAAGTAAGGTGGTAGCAATGGGGATAGAGAAGTACCAGGCATGATGTAGGTACTCAGTAAATGTTAATTTTGTTCCCTGGGCTTGTATTTAGAATTTCATTTAACTTTGCCCAATAGTATTTGATTTTCATTTCCTTTAATGGGATTTTGAAAATTAGTTCTCTCTGAAATGGGTACAAGTAGGTGTTTTTTATATTTGCAGTGAAGGATTTCTTGGTGTTTGAACCTGTCTTATTTAAAGACATTTCAAAGTTGGTTCCTACTATGTTATAGTACAATTGCAAACACCTGCCCTTTTATACATATTTTTTAAGATGAAAGACTGCTAAAAATGGTACATTTTCACTTCCCCCTTAACTTGCTATTGTCTAAATAATGATTAAGTTGCATGCCTTTTTGAGTTAACTTTTCTTTGTCCTTTGAAAAAGTGTTCATTTTCAACTTACTTGATATGTGATTATTATCTCTTTCTGCCTCATCACTTCCTCTTAAAGTCATTATTATATAACTCCTCTTCTGTATTTCTGTTCTTGTTTACTTTCTTTTACTTCTTCACTTTCTAATTAGATTTACTATCTCAGTTTATTAACCACTTGACTTTTTCTTGTCTTTTTATCTCTGAAGTTCTTTAAAGGCAAGAACTGTATTTGCTCCTTTTCTTTCATCCATAGTGAATAAAGCAGTGTTAACACTTTTATATGGCCTTTTTAGTCACCTTTATAGTGATATTTAACTGTATTTTTATTGTTCCATATTGATCCATATATCATTGAAAATCGGTGTTAGAATTTGACTTACTTTTGCAAGCAGTAAAATTGAAATGAAACAGGTATGTAAAAGAGAGAGAATTGGAGCTTTAATTCATGTCTTCAGTTCTATATTCAATCAGTTATCTTAGCTCTATTCATCACCCCACCCCATGAATTATATTCTGTTATATCCCCTCATTGGTTTCTTGCTGTTGTTCGTGCTGTTGCTTTTTCCTTTTTGAAATATAATGGTCCTGTAGTTCTGTGGAACCATATTTTAAAATATATTGATTTTAGGGTCTCCTGTATCATGTCTACCAAGTGTCTATGCATTTCTTCAGTTGTTCAGGGTAATAATGTTCCTCAGACATTTTGAAACTTCAACATGACCTAAACTGATAAATACTTTAACACAAGTTTCTAGTGATAAAGATTTGTTGACTGATTCTTAACTGTTTGTTTTTTTAATATTAAAGTAATATCTGACCTCTGTTAACATTTATGTAAATTATGTTAGGGGAAAGTACCTCTTCTGGTAATAAACTTATGAATTATATAGATATCAGAGATAAAAATCTTGGTCAAGGTCATGTTTCGTAATATGCTTCAGTGGGTATACAGCCTAAGCTCTGTACCCTTTAGTAGGAAAACAAAAGTCAGTAAATCTGGCATAGAAATTTTTTTTGCACTTCCCTTTTCCAGCATTTACTACCTATGTCTTTTTAAATATGGACTGCATGTTGATAATTATAGGGAAAACAAAATGGGGATTTAAATTAAAGTACCTAAAGTGAGGCTTTACTTCCTCTACCCTGATGTTGTGTACAATTTTCTCCCTTTGTCTTTAGTCCTTCATTCAAGTTTTAATACCTCATAGCATAGTTTACTGAACAGAGATGTTATTGTGCAGTTTTATTAGCCAGCAGATGGTAGTATAAGGTTTTACCTTTGTCATTCTTAACATTAGAGAGAAATATACTCCATTAAAATAATTTGATGTGAAGTATAAAATAGCTAATCAGCCTATTTCAGGAAGTTGCATGCATTTACCTTTGAGAATAAAGGTTCGAAAGGACCCATTTAATTGTAGGGCAAGTATTAGTAACCTATAGCATATTAACCACATGGTGGCACATGAACCCAATTTTTGTTGACATGTACCTCTAAGGAGCTATGCTCATAATTGAAGCATATATGAGGTTTGATGTCATTATCTCCTACTTCTCTGCCTCTTTTATCACAAGTTTAGTACATTTATTATTTACTATAACAAGTTTTAGTATTGTTTCTATATTTGTATTCACTGGCATAAAAATGATTATTATTCATCTGAATAAGAACAGACCACCAGAAATCATGCTAAACTCTAGAAAAATTGTTTTAATTCTACCATTTCTTTGTAGGTTGTAAAAGTCTCCTATTCAGTATTTGCTGGGATGGTTGATGCCCAGTAAAAAGAGCAAATGGTTTAAGCCCTGTCCCTTTTGCAAGTAACCTGCCAATCACCCTTTTTTGGGTGTAATTTTAGGCAAGCCACATAAGCTTTCCAAGCCCCACTTCCCTTAAGAAGATAAGAAAAGAGTAGTACCTACCTCACAGAAGAGATAATCCATGTAGAGCACACTGCCTAGCACATAGTAAGTGCTCAAATGTTAGCTGCTGTTTTTGTTTCCATAATCGTCATTAAGATTGCCATTATATTTGGTTCATTTCTCTGAAACCAGTATAGACTTAAGTTTGTGGAATTTCAGAGGAGTCATATGAGGTCCTGATCCTTAGAAGGTTTAGCTTGACATATGACAGATCAGTAGAAGACTAAAAACATTTAGAGGCCAGAGGCAGTAATCCCAGCTAGGCTGCAGAAGAGATAGGTATTTGAGGCTTTAACTCCCTTAGAGATCAATTATAATCAAGAAGAGGGAATATGATAATATTTAATTACTAGACATTGATAATCACTTCCAATGATGTTAGCATGCATTTGACTACAAACTGTTACTTTTTCTAACATTCAAGGGTTTTTCCCCCTTAAATGATACATAAAACTTTAAAGGAATTGTCTGCCTCACAGACGGCTGTGATACCAGTGTAGTAATTTTTAAAACTGAAGGGTTGCTTCTAGTACCTTTCACAAACTACAAAATAAATACATGTTAATAGACTGACATGATTTTTAACAGTGTTGTTTTGTATCTTAACTTTGATTGTATCACCTTATAACACAGGAAAAACTAAGGAGCCAAAGTCAACAAGTATTTTAGGGAGAACATTTGGGCTAAAGAGGTCATGGTACCAATGATGGCCCTAAATGGCAACCTCCCTAACTCAGGAAAACTGTTTTACAAATCACTGCTAATGGAAACATCAACACAAATGAATTGTCTTGCTGGCAGAGTTGGGGGTGGAATGTGAGATTCCATTGCGGGGGTGGAGAGGGGCTGGGGGAGTGGAGGCAATTGGGGGTAGACTTAAGGAAATGTGTCTCCTTTTGAAGCACTAGAAATAACTACTACTATGGATCATGGAAATTCTGAAATTGAAAATACCAGGTTTATATTTAGTAAATGCTCATTGAATAAATGAATTAAGTAGTAGAAACTTTTTGGTTTTATATACAAATCCAAAGATGTATCTGTTCTCTCTAGGTTATATGCATCTTACTAGCCTATGCGGGCAGGGTTTGTATTAATATATCTTCATCACTGTATCCCCAGCTCCTGGTATAATACCTAGCACATAGCAAATAGTCAATAAAAGTGACAATGAACAAATAAATTTTTGTCCTAAAATTGCAAGCTAAGGCAATGGTTGACATGCCTTGGACTAACCTGCATTAATATTTGCCTGACAGCTTGATAAAAATGCAGATTCCTGGCTTCATCCAAGACCTACTGAATCAATTTCTTGATGTGGGCCCTGGGAATCTGTATTTTTAACAAGCTCTACTGCTGCTGTGAGTACAAGGTATATAGGAGTATGATTCGCCTTTCTAATTATTATCAGCTAAATCTTTGAATTAAGAAGAATAATGAACAGTAGCTAACGTTTGAGTGCTTTTTATGCTAGGTACTGTATTTTTTTTAATAAAAATTTGACTTTTATTATTGCTTCCAAAGTCAATTAAACATGGAAATTTTGGACATAGATTGAACACAATTTTTACATAAATCACCAAAGACAAAGGTATTTTTATCTGACTGCTGGCATTTTTAAGAGGCATTCCTTCCCCTCCTACCCACTAAGGAAAAAGTCCTCACACTACCAAATCAGAGGCAGTGTTTCTGGACCTGCGACTTCTGCCCTTAATTTAGTTGAAAGTGAGAACAAATTAATTTATGTTTCCTTAATTCCAAACAAGGATGTGAAGCAAGCTGGTGACTATTTTATGCCTGGACCTGGGTTGGAGTTTTAAGGAATTAGGCAGAAGGTGGGTGTGTGTGACATTTAATCTGTCTTAAAGATCCTGAAAGTTATTCCTAGCTCTTGGAAATTATGAAAAAAGAAGGGGGTGAAAACAGAGTTCAAACACTGTATTCATAGGATAAGAGGAAGAGGAGGGAGGGAGGGGGGAAACCGACATTCATTCACTTCACAAAAATGTATTCTGTACCTACTGTGTGCCAGTGACTGTTCAAGATCCTGGGGCTACAGCAATGTATAAAGCAGACAAAAATCCCTGCTCTTGTGAAGCTTCCATTGCAGTGGGGGTGGGGAGAGACAGGCGATAAACAAGGTAAATACATAAAATATAGAGGGTGACAGTTACCAATGCTATGAGAAGAAAAACAGGCACATGGTTCTGAAATGTGTGTATTTGAGTGCATTTCGGAGATTTTATTTATTTTTATTGAAGTATAGTTGATTTACAATATTGTGTTAGTTTCAGGTGTACAGAACAATGATTCAGATATATGTAAATATATTGGATTGGCAAAAATGTTCCTTCGGGTTTTTCCATAAGTCTTATATATATTATATATTCCTTTTCAGATTCTTTTCCCTTATAGGTTATTATAAAATATTGAGTATAGTTCCCTGTGATATACAGTAGGTCCTTGTTGGTTATCTATTTTATATATAGTTGTGTGTATATGTTAATCCCAATGTCATAAATTATCCCTCCCCCCTCCCCCCGTTTCCCCTTTGATAACCATAAGTTTGTTTTCTAAGTCCGTGAGTTTCTTTCTGTTTTGTAAGTAAGTTCATTTGTATCATTTTTTTTTTTTTTTAGATTCCACTTATAAGTGATATCATATGGTATTTGTCTTTCTCTGCCTGGCTTAGTTCACTTAGTATGATAATCTCTAGGTCCATCCATGTTGCTGCAAATGGCATTATTTCATTCCTTTTTGTGACTGAGTAATAATTCCACTGTGTGTGTGTGTGTCACATCTTCTTTATCCATTCTTCTGTCGATGGATATTTAGGTTGCTTCCGTGTCTTGGCTATTGTAAATAGTGCTGCAGTGAACGTTGGGGTGCATGTATCTTTTTGAATTATGGTTTTCTCTGGATATATGCCCATGGTTTTCTCTGAATATATGCCTAGGAGTGAGACTGCAGGATCATGTGGTAGCTCTATTTTTAGTTTTTTAAGGAACCTCCATGCTGTTCTTCATAGTGGTTATACCAATTTATATTCCCACCAACAATGTAGGAGGCTTCCTTTTTCTCCACACCCTCTCCAGCATTTATTATTTGTAGACTTTTTGATGATGGCCATTCTGACCAGTGTGAGGTGACACCTCATTGTAGTTTTCATTTCCATTTCTCTGGTAATTAGCAATGTTGAGCATCTTTTCATGTGCTTTTTGGCCATCTGTATGTCTTCTTTGGAGAAGTTTCTATTTAGGTCTTCTGCCCATTTTTTGATTGGGTTGTTTGGTTTTTCGATATTGAGCTGTATGAGCTGTTTGTATATTTTGGAGATTAATCCCTTGTCAGTCACTTCATTTGCAAATATTTTCTCCCATTCCGTACGTTGTCTTTTTGTTTTATTTATGGTTTCCTTTGCTATGCAAATGCTTTTAAGTTTAATTAGGTCCCATTTGTTTATTTTTGTTCTTATTTCCATTGCTCTAGGAGACGTATCCAAAAAGATATTGCTGTGATGTATGTCAAAGAGTGTCCTGCCTATGTTTTCCTCGAAGAGTTTTATAGTATCCAGTCTTACATTTAGGCCTTTAATCCATTCTGAGTTTATTTTTGTGCATGGTGTTAGAGAATGTTCTAATCTCATTCTTTTACATGTAGCTGTCCAGTTTTCCCAGCAGCCAGGTACTGTATTAAGGGCTTTACTAGCATTGAATCATGTAATCCTTATAGCCACCTTACAAAGCCGGTAGAGTTTATTTCTATTTTATAGGTGATAAAATTATGACAGAGAGAAGCGGTGTCACCTGCATTTGATCTTAGTGCAATGATTCCAGACCCCATACTCTTTAACTACTACAATCTACTGTGCTGCCATTAATATGTTATGTGAATAAACTTGTGAAAATAGTAAAATGAGGCAGTCTCCTTTGCTAGGACTTGACACTTTCTTCTTTTTATATCCAACTTTTTTCCATTCAGATATAATTGACATATAACATTGTTAGTTTCAGATGTACAACATAATGATTTGATATATGTGTATGTTGCAAAATGATCACCACAATGTCTAGTTAACATCCATCACCACACATAGTTACAATTTTTTTTTTGATGAGAACTTTTTTTTTTTTTTTTTTTTTTAAATTTTTTTATTTATTTATTTATTTTTGGCTGTGTTGGGTCTTCGTTTCTGTGCGAGGGCTTTCTCTAGTTGCGGCAAGTGGGGGCCACTCTTCATCACGGTGCGCGGGCCTCTCGCTATCCTGGCCTCTCTTGTTGCGGAGCACAGGCTCCAGACGCGCAAGCTCAGTAATTGTGGCTCACGGGCCCAGTTGCTCCGCGGCATGTGGGATCCTCCCAGACCAGGGCTCGAACCCGTGTCCCCTGCATTAGCAGGCAGATTCTCAACCACTGCGCCACCAGGGAAGCCCGATGAGAACTTTTAAGATCTGTTCTCTTAGCAACTTTCAAATATACAATACAGTATTATTAACTATAGCCAACACCCTGTACGTTATATCACCAGAACTTACTCATCTTATAATTGGAAATTTGTACCCTTTGACAAATATCTCTCCATCTCTCACACACACCCCAGCTCCTGGAAACCATCACTCTACTCTGTTTCTATAATTTCAGCTTTTTTATATTCCACATATAAGTGAGATCATATGATATTTGTTTTTCTCAGTATGACTTACTTCACTTAGCATAAGCCCTCACCATCCATCCATGTTACAAATGGCAGTATTTCCTTTTTTATGGTTCAGTAATATTCCATTGTATGTACCACATTTTCTTTATCCATTCATCCATGGATGACACTTAGGTTGTTTCCATGTCTTGGCTATTGTAAACAATGCTGCATTGAACATAGAGGTGCAGATATCTTTTTCTTTTTGAATATTTGAATTTTATTTTATTTATTTTTTTATACAGCAGGTTCTTATTAGTCATCCATTTTATGCACATCAGTGTATACATGTCAATCCCAATCTCACAGATATGTTTTTGAGTCGGTGTTTTAGTTTCCTTTGGATAAATACCCAGGAGTGGGATTGCTGGGTCGTATGGTAGTTCTATTTTTAGTTTTTTCAGGAAGCTCCATACTGTTCTCCATAGTGGCTGCACCAATTTACATTTTCACCAACAGTGCACAAGGGTTCCCTTTACTTCTTCACACTTCCTTTTTAATCAGTGCTGTGAGTTTATGGAAAGGCATTTGCAATGTTATCAAGGTGTGTAATACTGGAGAGTATAGATTTCATCTTTTAGTTACTGCAAAATCCTAGAGTGGCAAAGCTGATTCCAGTCCTCCTTAATTATCTTTGTTGCTGAATTTACTGATCTTCAGTCCTGAGTCAGTATAGCATGGTGGTTAAGGGCAAGAGCACTCAGACAAGACGACCTGGGTTTGAATCTTGACCATATCAAGTTACTTTACTTCTCTGTGCCTCAGTTTCTTGATCTGTTGTTCTGAGAAATTGGTGTCCATTACTCGTCAAAAATCTCATCCTCTCCATTTTTATTTTCATCTCCTTCTGAGACTGTTATTACTGAATGCCTGCCCATCTGCTTTTAGCTTCCATATCTTTTAGCTTTTCTTTTGCATTTCCTATTTCTTTATCCTTTCCTGCTATCTTCTGGGAAAGTGTCTCAGTCTGATCTCCAAACTCACTAAGTTATTCTTCAGCTGTACCTCTCCTGCTATTTATACTATCCATTATTTACTTCAATGATTATTTTTATCCAAAATATTTCATTTTGACACTTTTAAGATAATTTTTATTTGAATTTCATATTGGTAATGTCTTCCCTTATTTCCTGAAGTACACCTATCATGCCTAACTTGAATTAATTTTTCCATAACTCTGCTTCAGATGGCATATGATACCCGTTGTGTCACCCCAGTGATGTCGCACACACGTGTGTGTCTATAAGTTCCTGGACTTCATGTTTCCTTTTCCCTTCTGTAGTTTTTTCTGCAGGTTGATTTTCAGAGGGGGGACCAGCAACCCATGCTGATTCACGATCTTAGAGATCTCATCAGTAACATGGGGGTTAAAAATAGTATGTACTTCATACAGTTATTATGACAAATTTGATATTTCATTTGAAGTTCTTAGAACAGTGTCACCATGCATTTATGCATTCAGTTTAGCGTTTTTAAAAAAATGTTCTTTTTATTATCATTATTATTTTATTTATTTATTTATTTTTAACATCTTTATTGGAGTATAACTGCTTTACAATGGTGTGTCAGTTTCTTCTTTATAACAAAGTGAATCAGCTACACATATACATATATCCCCATATCTCCTCCATCTTGCATTTCCTTTCCACCCTCCCTATCCCACCCCTCTAGGTGGTCACAAAGCATCGAGCTGATCTCCCTGTGCTATGTGGCTGCTTCCCACTAGCTATCTGTTTTACGTTTGGTAGTGTATATATGTCCATGCTGCTCTCTCACTTTGTCACAGCTTACCCTTCCCCCTCCCTGTGTCCTCAAATCCATTCTCTATGTCTGTGTCTTTATTCCTGTCCTGCCCCTAGGTTCTTCAGAACCATTTTTTTTTAAGATTCCATATATATTTTTTAAGATTCCATATTAGCATACAGTATTGATTTTTCTCTTTCTGACTTACTTCACTCTGTATGACAGTCTCTAGCCATTCCACCTCACTACAAATAACTCAGTTTCCTTTCTTTTTATGGCTGTGTAATATTCCATTATATATATGTGCCATATCGTCTTTATCCATTCATCTGTCAATGGACACCTAGATTGCTTCCATCTCCTGGCTATTGTAAATATTGCTGCAATAAACATTGTGATACATGACTCTTTTTGAATTATAGTTTTCTAAGGGTATATGCCCAGTAGTGGGATTGCTGGGTCGTATGGTAGTTCTGTTTTGGTTTTTTGAGGAACCTCCATACTATTCACCATAGTGGCTGTATCAATTTACATTCCCACCAACAGTGCAAGAGGGTTCCCTTTTCTCCACACCCTTTCCAGCATTTATTGTTTGTAGATCTTTTTGATGATGGCCATTCTGATGGGTGTGAGGTGATACCTCATTATAGTTTTGATTTGCATTTCTCTAATGATTAATGATGTTGAGCATCCTTTCATGTGTTTGTTAGCAATCTGTATATCTTCTTTGGAGAAATGTCTGTTTAGGTCTTCTGCCCATTTTTGGATTGGGTTGTTTGTTTTTTTGATATTGAGCTCCATGAGCTGCTTGTAAATTTTGGAGATTAGTCCTTTCTCAGTTGCTTCGTTTGCAAATATTTTCTCCCATTCAACGGGTTGTCTTTTCGTCTTGTTTATGGTTTCCTTTGCTGTGCAAAAGCTTTTAAGTTCATTACATCCCATTTGTTTATTTTTGTTTTATTTCCATTTCTCTAGGATGTGGGTCAAAAAGGATCTTGCTGTGATACATGTCATAGAGTGTTCTGCCTATGTTTACCTCTAAGACTTTTATACTGTCTTGCCTTACATTTAGGTCTTTAATCCATTTTGAGTTTATTTTTGTGTATGGTATTGGGGAATGTTCTAATTTCATTCTTTTCCATGTAGCTGTCCAGTTTTCCCAGCACCATTTATTGAAGAGGCTGTCTTTCTTCATTGTATATTCTTGCCTCTTTTATCAAAAATAAGGTGACCGTATGTGCGTGGGTTTACGTCTGGGCTTTCTATCCTGTTCCATTGATCTATATTCCTGTTTTTGTGCCAGTACCATACTGTCGTGATTACTGTAGCTTTGTAGTGTAGTCTGAAGTCAGGAAGCCTGATTCCTCCAGCTCCGTTTTTCTTTCTCAAGATTGCTTTCACTATTTGGGTTTTTTTGTGTTTCCATACAAATTGTGAAATTTTTTGTTGTAGTTCTGTGAAAAATGCCATTGGTAGTTTGATAGGGGTTGCATTGAATCTGTAGACTGCTTTGGGTAGTATAGTCATTTTCACAATATTGATTCTTCCAATCCAAGAACATGGTATATCTGTCCATCTGTTTGTATCATCTTTAATTTCTTTCATCAGTGTCTTATAGTTTTCTGCATGCAGGTCTTTTTTCTCCTTAGGTAGGTTTATTCCTAGGTTTTTTATTCTTTTTCTTGCAGTGGTATATGGGAGTGTTTGCTTAATTTCTCTTTCAGATTTTTCATCATTAGTGTATAGGAATGCAGGAGATTTTTTGTGCATTAATTTTGTATCCTGCTACTTTACCAAATTCATTGATTAACTCTACTAGTTTTCTGGTAGAATCTTTAGGTTTCTCTATGTGTAGTATCATGTCATCTGCAAACAGTGACAGCTTTACTTCTTCTTTTCCGATTTGGATTTCTTTTATTTCTTTTTCTTCTCTAATTGCCATGGCTAAAACTTCCAGAACTATGTTGAATAATAGTGGTGAGAGTGGGCAACCTTGTCTTGTTCCATATCTTAGAGGAAGTGGTTTCGGTTTTTCACCATTGAGGACGATGTTGGCTGTGGGTTTGTCATATATGGCCTTTATTATGTTGAGGTAAGTTCCCTCTATGCCTACTTTCTGGAGAGTTTTTATCATAAATAGGTGTTAAATTTTGTCAAAAGCTTTTTCTGCATCTATTGAGATGATCATATGGTTTTTATCCTTCAGTTTGTTAATATGGTGTATCACAATGATTGATTTGTGTATACTGAAGAATCCTTGCACTTAGGGGTTAAACCCCACTTGATCATGGTGTATGATCCTTTTAATGTGCTGTTGGATTCCATTTGCTAGTATTTTGTTGAAGATTTTTGCATCTATGTTCATCAGTGATATTGGCCTGTAGTTTTCTTTCTTTGTGACATCTTTGTCTGGTTTTGGTATCAGGGTGATGGTGGCCTCGTAGAATGAGTGTGGGAGTGTTCCTCCCTCTGCTATATTTTGGAAGAGTTTGAGAAGGATAGGGGTTAGCTCTTTTCTAAATGTTTGGTAGAATTCACCCGTGAAGCCGTCTGGTCCTGGGCTTTTGTTTGTTGGAGGATTTTTAATCACAGTCTCAATTTCCGTTCTTGTGATTGGTCTGTTTATATTTTCTATTTCTTCCTGGTTCAGTCTTGGGAGGTTCTGCTTTTCTAAGAATTTGTCCGTTTCTTCCAGGTTGTCCATTTTATTGGCATATAGTTGCTTGTAGTAATCTCTCATGATCCTTTGTTATTTCTGCATCGTCTGTTGTGACTTCTCCTTTTTCATTTCTAATTCTATTGATTTGAGTCGTCTCCCTTTTTTTCTTGATGAGTCTGTCTAATGGTTTGTCAATTTTGTTTATCTTCTCAAAGAACCAGTTTTTAGTTTTATTGATCTTTGCTATCGTTTCCTTCATTTATTTTTAGTTTGTGATCTGACTTTATAATTTCCTTCCTTCTGCTAACTTTGGGGTTTTTTTTATTCTTCTTTCTCTAATTGCTTTAGGTGTAAGCTTAGGTTGTTTATTTGAGCTGTTTCTTGTTTCTTGAGGTAGGATTGTATTGCTATAAACTTCCCTCTTAGAACTGCTTTTTCTGCATCCCATATTTGTTGGGTCATTGTGTTTTCATTGTCATTTGTTTCTAGGTATTTTTTGATTTCCTCTTTGATTTCTTTAGTGATCTCTTGGTTATTAAGTAGTGTATTGTTTAGCCTGAATGTGTTTGTATTTCTTACAGATTTTTTCATGTAATTGATATCTAGGCTCATAGCATTGTGGTCGGAAAAGATACTTGGTACGATTTCAATTTTCTTAAATTTACCAAGACTTGATTTGTGACCGAAGATATTATCTATCCTGGAGAATGTTCCATGTGCACATGAGAAGAAAGTGTATTCTGTTGTTTTTGGTTGGAATGTCCTCTAAATATTAGTTAAGTCCATTTTCTTTAATGTGTCATTTAAAGCTTGTGTTTCCTTGTTTATTTTCATTTTAGATGATCTGTCCATTGGTGAAAGTGGGGTGTTAAAGTCCCCTACTCTGATTGTGTTACTGTCGATTTCCCCTTTTATGGCTGTTAGTATTTGCCTTATGTATTGAGATGCTCCTATGTTGGGTGCATAAATATTTACAATTGTTATATCTTCTTCTTGGATTGATCCCTTGATCATTATGTAGTGTCCTTCTTTGTCTCTTGTAGTAGTCTTTATTTTAAAGTCTATTTTTTCTGATATGAGAATTGCTACTCCAGCTTTCTTTTGATTTCCATTTGCATGGAATATCTTTTTCCATCCCCTCACTTTCAGTCTGTATGTGTCCCTAGGTCTGAAGTGGGTCTCTTGTAGACAGCATGTATATGGGTCTTGTTTGTGTATCCATTGAGCCAGTCTGTGTCTTTTGGTTGGAGCCTTTAATCCATTTACATTTAAAGTAATTATCAATATGTATGTTCCTATTACCATTTTCTTAATTGTTTTGGGTTTGTTATTGTAGGTCTTTTTCTCCTCTTGTGTTTCCTGCCTAGAGAAGTTCCTTTAGCATTTGTTGTAAAGCTGGTTTGTTGGTGCTGTATTCTCTTAGCTTTTGCTTGTCTGTAAAGATTTTAATTTCTCAGTCGAGTCTGAATGAGATCCTTGCTGGGTAGAGTAATCTTGGTTGTAGATTTTTCTCTTTCATCACTTTAAATATGTCTTGCCACTCCCTTCTGGCTTGCAGAGTTTCTGCTGAAAGATCAGCTGTTAACCTTATGGGCATTCCCTTGTATGTTATTTGTTGTTTTTCGTTTGCTCCTTTTAATATATTTTCTTTGTATTTAATTTTTGATAGTTTGATTAATGTGTGTCTTGGCGTGTTTCTTCTAGGATTTATCCTGTATGGGACTTCCTGCACTTTCTGGACTTGACTGACTATTTCCTTTCCCTTTTAGGGAAGTCTTCAACTCTAATCTCTTCAAATATTTTCTCAGTCCCTTTCTTTTTCTCTTCTTCTTCTGGGACCACTATAATTTGAATGCTGATGTGTTTAATATTGTCCCAGAGGTCTCTGAGACTGTCTCAATTCTTTTCATTCTTTTTTCTTTATTCTGCTCTGCTGTAGTTATTTCCACTATTTTATCTTCCAGGTCACTTATCCATTCTTCTGCCTCAGGTATTCTGCTGTTGATTCCTTCTAGAGAATTTTTAATTTCATTTATTGTGTTGTTCATCATTGTTTGTTTGCTCTTTAGTTCTTCTAGGTCCTTGTTAAACGCTTCTTGTATTTTCTCCATTCTATTTCCAAGATTTTGGATCACCTTTACTATCATTATTCTGAATTCTTTTTCAGGTAGACTGCCTGTTTCCTCTTCATTTGTTTGGTGTGGTGGGTTTTTACCTTGCTCCTTCATCTGCTGTGTGTTTCTCTGTCTTTTCATTTTGCTTAACTTACTGTGTTTGGGGTCTCCTTTTCACAGGCTGCAAGTTCATAGTTCCCGTTGTTTTTGGTGTCTGCCTCCAGTAGCTAAGGTTGGTTCAGTGGTTTGTGTAGGCTTTCTGGTGGAGGGGACTAGTGCCTGTGTTCTGGTGGATGAGGCTGGATCTTGTCTTTCTGGTGGGCAGGTCCACGTCTGGTGGTGTGTTTTGGGGTGTCTGTGGCCTTATTATGATTTTAGGCAGCCTGTCTGCTAATGGATGGGGTTGTGTTCCTGTCTTGTTAGTTGTTTGGCATAGGGTGCCCAGCACTGTAACTTGTTGGTTTTTGAGTGAAGCTGGGTCTTAGCGTTGAGATGGAGATCTCTGGGAGAGCTTTCGCCGTTTCATATTACTTGGAGATGGGTCTCTGGTGTACCAATGTCCTGAACTCGGTTCTCGCACCTCAGAGGCACAGGCCTGACACCCCTCTGGAGCACCAAGACCCTGTCAGCCACATGGCTCAGAGGAACAGGGAGAAAGAAAGAAAGGAAGAAAGAAAGAATCAAATAAAAAGAAATAAAGTTATTAAAATAAAAAATTATTAAAAATTTAAAAAACTTAAAAAATAATTCAAAAAAAAGAAAAGACAAGGAAAGAAGAGAGCAACCAAACCAATAAACAAATCCACCAATGCTAACAAGCGCTAAAAACTATACTAAAAAAAAAAAACAAACGGACAGACAGACCCCTTGGACAAATGGTAAAAACAAAGCTGTACAGACAAAATCACACAAAGAAGCAAGCACATACACACTCAAAAATAGAGCAAAAGGAAAAAAATATATATATCTTTCGGGAAGTCTGAGGTCTTCTGCCAGTTTTCAGTAGGTGTTCTGTAGGAGTTGTTCCACATGTCGATATATTTCTGATGTATTTGTGTGGAGGAAGGTGATCGCCACATCTTACTCCTCCACCATCTTGAAGGTCTCCTCCTCATTATTTTATATGACAGTGTTTTAGCCGTCTTTTTTTTTTAGCTTTAATTATTTTTGGCTGTGTTGGGTCTTCATTGCTGCGCGTGGGCTTTTTCTAGCTGCGGCGAGTGGGGGCTACTCTTTGTTGAGGTGCGCAGGCTTCTCGTTGCTGTGGCTTCTTTTGTTGCATGGCATGGGCTCTAGGCGCGCGAGCTTCAGTAGTTTCAGCCCGCGGACTTCAGTAGTTGCGGCGCGTGGGCTTAGTAGTTGTGGCACATGGGCTTAGTTGCTCTGCGTCATGTGGGATCTTCCCAGACCAGGGATTGAACCCGTGTCCCCTGCATTGACAGGCGAATTCTTAACCAGTGCACCACCAGGGGAGTCCCAGTTTAGCATTTTAAAAAATCTGTATATAGGTGACTTGGATTCAGACTCCAGCTTAAGAAAACTGTTTTGATTTGCTAAAATAGAGAGCTAACTTGGGCTAAAAAGGGTATGGACCCATCTTTTAGACTTTGGTCTGTCTCAGAATTCTGCCACGTAGTCTTGTGTTGTCTGTTTCCCTTATCATAAAGACAGTATGTTTAATAGAAGGTTATTAAAAAATTTTTTCCTATTGTAAAATTTTCAAACCAGAAGAATATGATGTATACTCATGTACCCATCACCTAGATTTAGTAATTGTTAATATTGTGCCATATTTGCCTCTATTTTTCTGAAATATTTAAATTATAAGAATATGATATTTCAATTGTAACTATTTGAATATAAATCTCTAAATTATAGACATTTCTTACATAACCACAATACCATAAAATTAATAACTTCTTAATTTCCTAACAGCATCTAATACCACATCCATATTAATATTCAAATTATCCCACTTGTCTCAAAAAGTTTCTTACAGTTTCTTTGTTGAAACCAGATCCACTCAAGGTGCACACACTGCATTTGGTTGTTGCGTCTCTCCATATATTTCTTTTAATTTAGTGCAGTCACCTCCCCTCCCTTCATTCTGGATTTGTTTATTTCCTGGTGGTGAATTTGAATTTCTATATCTTATACATTCTCTAAACTGGAAATTCGATCCAAAAGTTTGATTAGATTTATGGCAGATATCTGTGGCAAGGATGTCTTGTAGATGATGTGTAAAAAGAGATTAATAGTCTTTAAAAAACAGGAGAAGGCAGGTTATATGGAAAAAGGAGTAATAAATATCAAGTGCTTGTGCTATGTTCCTTTTAAATACATTATCTCTTTTAATCCTTACAATAGTCCTATTAGTTACAGGTGGTATTACCCCTTTGTAGTAAGGGAATTGGTTCTGAGAGATTACCCAATTATTAAGGAGCAAAGTTAGAATTCCAAAAACGGTTTCTCAGAAAACTAAAAATAGAACTACCATATGACCCAGCAATTCTACTTCTGGGTGTATATCTGAAAAAAATGAAAATACTAATTCAAAAAGATACATGCGGGACTTCCCTGGTGGCGCAGTGGTTGAGAATCTGCCTGCCAGTGCAGGGGACACAGGTTCGAGCCCTGGTCTGGGAAGATCCCACATGCCGCATAGCAACTAGGCCCATGAGCCACAACTACTGAGCCTGCGCGGCTGGAGCCTGTGCTCCGCAACGGGAGAGGCCACGACAGTGAGAGGCCCGCGCACCGCGATGAAGAGTGGCCCCCGCTTGCCACAGCTGGAGAAAGCCCTCGCACAGAAACGAAGACCCAACACAGCCAAAAATAAATAAATAAATAAATTTATTTAAAAAAAAGATACGTGCACCCCAATGTTCATAGCAGCATTACTTACAATAGCCAAGATATGGAAGCAACCTAAGTGTCCTTCAACAGGTGAATGGATAAAGGAGATGTGGTAATATATGCACAATGGAAAACTACTCAGCCATAAAAAAGAATGAAATTTTGCCATTTGCAACAACATGGATGGAGTTGGAGGGTATTATGCTTAGTGAAATAAGTCAGCCAGAGAAAGACAAATACTGTATGATGCCACTTATATGTGGAGTCTAAAAAATACAACAAACTAGTGAATATAACAAAAAAGAAACAGACTCACAGATATACAGAACCAACTAGTGGTTACCAGTGGGGAGAGGGAAGTGGGGAGGAGCAAGATAAGGGTAGGGGATTAAGAGGTACAAACTACTATGTATAAAATAAAAAAGCTACAAGGATATATTGTATAGCACAGAGAATATAGCCAATATTTTATAATAAGTAAAAGTGGAGTATAACATTTAAAAATTGTGAATCGCTATGTTGCACACTTGAAACTTATATTGTATATCAGCTATACCTCAATTAAATATAATAAGATAAAAATTCTTTAAAAGAGAGAAGGGGAAAAAAGTCAAACAAGGCACTTTATCTTTACATAGACAAAAAATTTTACTAATTTTACTGCTCTTTGTGCTTCAGTCTCTGGTAAAATATTGGGTGTGCCAAAAGGTTCGTTAGGTTTTTTTCCATAAGATGGCTCTAGTAGTGCTTAGTTGTCTTTAACTTCATTTGAAACAATTTTGTTAGATTGTATAGTGACAGCTGTCATATCAGCTCACATTTAAAAAAAAACTTATCAAAATTGGTGAATTTTTGTGTAGCCATTTTTTTGTTTTTGTTTTTTTGTTTTGTTTTGGGGTTTTTGGTTTTAATTTATTTATTTTTAAAATTTTATTTGTTTTTGGCTGTGTTGGCTCTTCGCTGCTGCATGCGGGCTTTCTCTAGCTGTGGCAAGCGGGGGCTCCGCTTCATTGCGGTGTGCGGGCTTCTCATTGCAGTGGCTTCTCTTGTTGCAGAGCATGGGCTCTAGGCGCGCGGTCTTCAGTAGTTGCGGCATGCGGACCCTAGAGCATGCAGGCTTCAGTAGTTGTGGTGTGTGGGCTCAGTGTTTGTGGCTCACGGGCTCTAGAGTGCAGGCTCAGTAGTTGTGGCGCACGGGCTTAGTTGCTCTGCAGCATGTGGGATCTTCCCAGACCAGGGCTCGAACCCATGTCCCTTGCATTGGCAGGTGGATTCTTAACCACTGCGCCACCAGGGGAGTCCCTGTGTAGCCATTTTAATATTGAAGATGGAAGAAAAATAGCAACATTTTCAGCATATTATGCTTTAATATTTCAAGAAAGGTAAAAACGCAACTGAAACGCAAAAAAGATTTGTGTAGTATATGGAGAAGGTGCTGTGACTGATCGAACATGTCAGAAGTGGTTTGTGAAATTTCGTGCTGTAGATTTCTCGCTGGACGATGCTCCACGGTCGAGTAGACCAGTTGAAGTTGATAGCGATCAAATTGCGACATTAATTGAGAACAATCAATGTTATACCATATGGGAGATAGCTGACATACTCAAAATGTCCAAATCAAGCTTTGAAAATCTTTGCACCAGCTTGGTTATGTTAATTGCTTTGATGTTTGGGTTCCACATAAGTTAAGTGAAAAAAACTTGCTTGACCATATTTTTGTGTGCGATTCTCTACTTAAACATAACGAAAACGTTCCATTTTTAAAACAAATTGTGATGAGCGATGAAAAGTAAATACTGTACAATAATGTGGAACGGAAGAGATCATGGGGCAAGCAAAATGAACCACCACCAACCACACCAAAGACCCGTCTTCATCCAGAGAAGGTGATGTTGTGTATATGGTGGAATTGGAAGATAGTCCTCTATTATGAGCTCCTTCCGGCAAACCAAACGATTCATTCCAACAAGTACTGCTCCCAGTTAGACCAACTGAAAACAGCTCTTGATGAAAAGCATCTGGAATTAGTCAACAGAAAACGTATAATCTTCTATCAGGATAACGCAAGACAGCATGTTTTTTTGATGACCAGGCAAAAACTGTTATAGCTTGGCTGGGAAGTTCTGATTCACCTGCCGTATTCACCAGACGTTGCACCTTCGGATTTCCATTTATTTCAGTCTTTACAAAATTCTCATAATGGAAAAAAATGTCAATTCCCTGGAAGACTGTAAAAGGCATGTGGAACAGTTCTTTGCTCAAAAGACAGAAAGTTTTGGGAAGATGGAATTATGAAGTTGCCTGAAAAATGGCAGAAGGTAGTGGAACAAAACGGTGACTATGTTGTTCAATAGAGTTCTTGGTGAAAATGAAAAATATGTCTTTTATTTTTACTTAAAAACCGAAGGAACTTTTTGGTCAACCCAATAAGAGCAACAAATTGATCTTCACATATATAAATTGCTTTGGCTTATCATGCTTTCATTTTAGGTAATGAGAGGTATCCTTTGAGCATCAGCTAAAATTTTTTTTAAATACGTACATTCTCAGGACAAGTAATAACTTATTGGTCCTTCTATAATTATGATGGCCATATATCTAGAATTTTCTAGGACAATTCTGATATCAGATAATTTGTCCTGTCAAATTTGTCTTATGAATTTTTCAATAGGAAGACTTGGTTAAGGTGTAAAAACTACTCTCTCTGTATGGGAATACATTGTTTTTTAAAGTGAGGGCCTGCTTTAGACCTTTAGAAAAGGTGTTGGAAGTAAGAGTAAGTGGTAAATTAACACCTAGTAGAGTCTTTTCTTGGTCCCAGTTAGCTGTCCAAGAGAAGAAAATATTTTGGTGAAGAAAGTGATTAAATGCTGTTAGATGTTACTGGTAGATGGATTGGATCAGGTCTGAGAAGTGACCATTAGATTTAGCAATGCAAAGGTCATTGGTAAACCAGGCACTTTGCTAAATACTTCCTGTGTAATATTTAGTCTCCATAGTAATCCTGTGAAGTAGATACTCATTAGGCCCATTTTGCAGACCAGGAAACTTAGATCCAGAGAGATAACTTGCTCAAGGACATAGGACTAATAAGTGTTAGAGCTAGGATTTAAACCCAGTAAGACTCTAGATCTGCACTGCTCACAGTACAAGAGCCACTAGCTACATGTGGCTATTTACATTTAAATAAATTAAATTAAAGTTTTAGTTCATCAGTCACACTAGTCACATTTCAAGTGCTCAGTAGCTACCATATTGGATAGTGCAGACTCAACATTTCCATCATTGCCCAGAGTACTGTTGGAGCAGTACTCTAGAGCCTGTGATTTTAACCACTGTGATTTTAATATATATATATATATATATATATATATTCTTTCATTTAAATTCTGCCAGTAAACTTTCCTCTGAAATTCAAAAGGCTGGCACAGGTCTTCTTTTGTTATCAAATCAGTTGATTCCCACAAAATTATACTGATGTTTATATTTCAAGCAGTCTGGTCATACATAAAATTGTTGTCAAGAGAAACATGGTAAGCATGGCTATATGTCCTTTCAGTTTTTTCCATTTTCATTTAGGGGAGTTCAGAGGACATAACTAATATGTTGAAGTGACAGTGATTCTGAATTAGTATAGGTACTTGAGTGCCACAGTATCTGTGTATTAATATCCTAAAGTGTGTAACTGAGGTTGGCTGGTTCAAATATGTCTTGTAACACTTCCAGGAATAGGGACAGTGGAAAATTGAAGCTGTGATGCTTTTAGGGGAATTAAGTAGGTGAATGTCTCACTTCTGTCTCTTCAATTACTAATGTTTTCATGACTGAGCTTTTTACATCAAATTTATTACTTTGGACCCTTCAAGGAATATAAATTGTGGGAGAGATTTGGTCAATATAAGAATCATTAGGTGGCCTTATTTATGTCATTTTTTAAACCATTTTATATTTTAATGTTTTCTTTCTCTTTTTTATCAATCATACTTTTTTTTAAACATTCATTTATTTATTTACTTTATTACTTATTTGGCTGTACCAGGTCGGGTCTTAGTTGCGGCACACGGGATCTTTAGTTGCAGCATGCGGACTCCTAGTTGCAGTATGTAGGATCTAGTTCCCTGACCAGGAATCGAACCCAGGCCCCCTGCATTGGGAGCGTGGAGTCTTAGCCACTGGACCACCAGGGAAGTCCCTGATGTTTTCTTTCTTTAAATGTAATTTGAACTGCTAAATAACTGCTTTCCCTCTTATTTTCATATATTTTTTAGAGCACACCTATGGTTGAGTTAGAGGATGTAACAGTGTTAATAAATTAAAGAGATGATGTGAACTCCAGATTGTATAGCATAAGAATTGAGTTGAATTCAGGCTCTACTTGGAAAGCTGCAACCTCTAGAAAGTCACTACAGTCATATAAAATACAGAGTGACACTCTTTATCTCTCAGTGAATGGCATATGTCATGTATAAGAATTGTAATGGATCACCAGTTTTTAAAGGTTAAACGCTAAATATAGTATCTAGTTCTTTAAATGTTAAATTGAGTATAAAACATTTTTATCAAAGGAGATTCTGGCTTTTACCCTCCACCAGTGTCAGTTTGGCAGGCCTGCCTTTTCTTTCCTTGAAAGTTACAAGTTCTGTAGTTGTCACTATCTTATTCATACCTACAATTTGAGAATCTGGATATATTTATAAATGCTCTTTGGCAAGGGTTATTTATGTGCTCTTGACCTAAAAATCTGATATGAGGTGGTATGTGAACTTCATTCAATAGCTCTCTAGTTACTTATCAAATATGTTGCATTTTTTTCTTGTGTAGTTTGGGAAGAAAGAGGCTTTAAATTTGAAAGTAGAAACTTTTTTGACCAGGAATATTGTTTCTTTATTAAGAATCTAGACTTATTTAAGTAATAAAAGGAATTTTTTTCATAGCTTTTTGAGTGGGTCCTGTGGCACTTAAGTATTCTAGTGACATTTTATTTCCAGATATTATGAAACTCAAATTCAAAGTGATGGCAAGCAAAATATTTTGAAATATGGCAAACCCCTGCCCCCACCTCTAGGCAAAGTCTTGATTGTTTTTTAAAAATTTTATTTTCAAGGTTGAATTTCAGAATTAATTAAATGGAAATTTTTGTCAGCTTGCCAAATACTTTAAACTTCTAAATAAATTAACTTAAACTTGTAGTTTATCATTAATTTTATTTTATTAATTGAACTAGTCATTTTGAAGCTCAAACTAATTTAGGTTGTTAGCTAGAATATAGACCATGCTTTTCCCAGCTTGTAAGCTTTTTCACTTATTTAAGGAAAAATAAAGTTTAGACAAAGAAAAGTAAAGGTACACATTTGGATGTAATTTAAACCTCATTTTGATGACTGTTGGCCTAGTGATTATAGATTCTGTTCCAGTATTGTTTTCAATAATAGTGTTACTATAGCAACTAATATAAATGCATGCTTCAAGGGGATAAAACAAAAAACCTCTCCACGATTATATTGTATATTGGGATGAAATTTTTCTTTAATAACTTTTATAACTTGCTCTAGACTTTGCAAAACTTTTTCCCAAAGAAATATTCTGAAGATCTTGTTACAAATACTTTTTTGCCCTCTTAATCTCATCATGTTTCTTGTATTGACAGTATGCTGCAATTAATTTAAATGGGAAAGATGTAGAAACAGTTTGTATCAGAAATCCTGTATCTTCTTTCTGTTATTTGTGTCTTACACAACACTCTGGAAGAAAGAAAGATTTCTGCTTTCATGCTTCTGAAATGTATAAATGAATCTTGTTCCTATAAAAGTCAGTTAACTTTTATGTAATGTCTTTTCTTTGTTAAAATGAAGATAGTGGTAAACATACTCGTCTGAGTCCTTGAGTATTGTCGGCATATTATTGTATGAACGTATAATAATACATTAAAGTTTTTTAAATTAATTAATTAATTTATTTTTGGCTGCATTGGGTCTTTGCTGCTGTGGCGGGATTTTCTCTAGTTGCGGTGAGCGGAGGCTACTCTTCGTTGCAATGCACGGGCTTCTTTCTGTGGTGGCTTCTCTTGTCGTGGAGCACGGGCTCTAGGCGCGCGGGCTTCAGTAGTTGTGGTTCGTGGGCTCTAGAGCGTAGGGTCAGTAGTTGTGGCGCACAGGCTTAGTTGCTCCACGGCATGTGGGATCTTCCTGGACCAGGGCTTGAACCTGTGTCCCCTGCATTGGCAGGCAGATTCTTAACCACTGTGCCACCAGGGAAGTCCCTAAAATTTATCCATTAACCTATTTCATTGAAGATTTGGTAATAATTAAAAACTAGAAGTGGCATAAATGTCTTGATAAACTCTGAAGAGAATAATTAAATAGATGATAAAGTGTATCTATATAATGTACACACCTTGCAGCCATTAAAAACAATGAAAGTTTGTATTTAATGTAAAATAATGTTCATGGAAAGATATTAAGGCAGAAAAGTAGGTTTTAAATATAGTACAATCCCATTTTTATGTGAAAATATGTGCACACACGTGTGTTAAGTGTAAATGTGTGGAGAGATATACAACAAATGTTACCAGTAGTTATCTCTAGTTTTTATAATAGATATTAACATCGTTTCCATTAAAATTTTTAAAAATTCTTTGAAAAGAAGGGAGTGCTGTAGCCAGTAGAAGCAATATGATTGATTTTTTGGCTTGATGTTAGCAGGGAGGTAATGTTTTAGGAAAAGGGTCCAAAATTTTTTAATGATAAAAAACTAAGTCACATGCACTTTTCCTCTGACTTGTTGACATTTTAGTTGACTGTGGGTAAAAATGAAAGTTATTGCACGGGCAGAAACTGAACCTCTATCATAATCTGACCTTAAAATTACGCCATCATGTTTGACTTGATAGCATAGATCTTAAATCTGGAATTGGTGGGGAGAAGATATTTAAAGGTTTTAGAATGGGATTTCCTGAAATGAATATCTCCTGAAGATGAAAATGGCAAAAATAGTTCATGTCAGGTTCAGGCTAAGCATGAACTGGCCTTTCACAAGTTTTTGTCTAAGAATTGTGTTTGTTTCAGTTTTTATATTTTCTTTTATTAAAAAATTAACACATACTTGTTTTTAAAAACTTCAGAAAGAACAAAAGTGTTAAAAAGTGAGAAAAAATAGACCTACTTAAGTTTTTCCTTCCCCTGGAATCCTTTAGGGAATTTTCTTTTTTTAAGAGAATAGATCTGGGAAATGGAGGCACTATACCTCAAGAAAACAGTCATTCTTTACAGTGTGATAGAATGATCACTGGATAGGAGTCAGGAAATTTATCTTCTAGTCCCAGCTAGTCCTTAGCTCTGTGATTGGAAAAAGGTTACTTTGCCTCTCTGGACATCAGTTTCTACCAATTTCAAGATGATAAGTTTGGACTTTGAAATTACAGGATGCTAAGGACTAACTTGATAAAGCTCCCTGAAATCACAGACACTTTTTAAAAGGGTGTATATGGGTGTGTTTGTGTGTATGTGTGTGCATGTATGCACATTGCATACATGCATTTCTGGAAAGGCTTTTTCTCTAACCATAAAAAGTAGTTAATGTATGGATTGTGGTATTTATAATTGAGAAATAAACGTTACACTTGATTGACATAGTGTTTATTTCCAAAGAATTGGGTATTTCATTTATTCCTGCTATTCTTATCTCGTCCTGTTACATATGTGATGGTAGAATATTTCATCCATGTTTAACTTATAGTCACAACTAGATTAAGTTATTATCCAGTATTACGGAGAAACCACACAGCTGAAAAATAAATTCAGTTCCTAGCACACAGTTCTCCTGGTCTTTCCCTTAGGTTGCTGTCTTAGAGAAATGAAGTGATTTTTGACTATGGTTAAGAACATCACCTATTGTCAGACAGAAGTAAAATTAGGGACTATCTATAGAACATTTCTACCTTGTAATTTATTTGGTATTTTGTAGAACAGCTGACTTTCCTAATTGTACTTGGCATGGTCACTTGCTAAAAATATTAGTCAGTGTTATCTGGTTTTATTACATACCTCTCTCCTGAGTCATGCTTGGGGGGTAAGCATGGGAGACACACATCTAAGGAAGCATTATCTTTTAACAGAATTTAATTCAGACTGCCCTATCTCCCTGCCTGCCTGGTCAGTAACTCTGAACTTTGGAGATCTATCTAGTGATGATAAACCTGTTCTATATGTCGTAGGCCAGAGAAGTCAGCTTTGATGGCAGACTTCTACACTGGTGCAGGAGAGAAATGTTTACTTAACATTTTAAAAGAGCTAAACTTATTAACATATATGTGTTCCACCAGTAGACTTTCTTGAGCCCTCTTGCTTGTATGGTCTTTTAATGTTTTCAACAAAAGAAATAGCACATGCCTTCAAAATGAATTATAAAATCTCAATTACAGCTGTATCCATTAAGAAAATCAGTTCCTTTTCTTTCGTGAAATTATGAAGTGATTATTTATTGAGGTAGCAAGATAAAAAGTTTGTTAACATGATACCAAATATCAGAATGTTTGGAATTGGTGTCAGCATTTGCTGTTTTACAGAAAAAAACTTAGGGCCTCATGAGCTGAATTTTTCATCTTGAGTTATTTAACAAATATTTGAGCCCCTGCCCTGTGTTGGACGCTATACTCTAGGTATGGTTGAAGATGTAAAGACAAAATTCTTTTCAAGTGTGGACTTTGTCTATGCTAAACTTATGGAGGCATTAAGCATTATTAGACGCAGATTAAATTTAAATTTAATGTGCTATATACCTCGCTGTACCTTCCTTTGGCCAGTCAAATATTATTTACGTTCTTTCACTAAGTTCACACTCAATTTAGAAAGTGTGTTCTAAGGAAACTTGCTGTTAGAAGCTATGGAAAATCCTTTTGTAAAGTGAATTAATTTGCCTTTTATATATCCAGGTTTTCATCTTTTATTTCTTAATAAACAACTTGTGAATATTTTAATTTTTTATTAGCAAGTAACATACCCATGGTTCACTTTAACCCCCTGCCCCCCAAATCTCCATTTGTGTGTGTCTCTCTCATAATCATAATCACACGGAGCAGGAGTTTGGTGTTCTTACTGAGTATATAAATGATCCCAATTTTTAAGCTTTTAGTTTTTTTAACCTTAAAAGACTGGCTTAAGACATTATGACTTTAAAAAAAGACACTGTGATAATAAATTGATAAACGGTGTATATCAGTTTAAATTTGAACCATGGGTCCTTACAGTGTAATTTATATTTGACCTTCTTACAATTGAAATATAAGGATTGTGTGTTCCAGTTAAACTGTTCTGTAGCTGTTTTGATTAATTTAGATTTGGTTTTTGTTAGTATAGTGGTTGGTAGCTAAAGTGATTATGAAAATAAAGTTGTTAAACATGTATGAACAGGAGTAGCCATGATTTTTAGCACAGTCATTCATTCAGTGTAATCTCTGAGTTAAGCAGACTTCTGTTAGCATTTTTTTATCAACTCAGAACAAAGCACAAAACAAAATGATATGAAAAAATTAGAAAAAGTTGGAGGAAAAAACCTTGAAAGATGAAAAGTAGTCATTAAAAAATTGAGCCCCTAAAACATGCTATATAAACATAACATTCTTACGTAAGAGGCTGGTGTTGCATGTATTGTGAATGTTTTCTAGGTAATTTATCATATATATCAGAAAAATGTATAGCAGCCAGTTTCTAGCTTCTAGTCTAACAGTGGACCAAAGAACTATGGAGATACGATCCAGAGGGAGAAAATAATTATTATTTCAACCCCTCTAAACAGGACACCATACTTGCAGAGCTTCTTCAAATACATAAAGAACACATTGTAGGATATCATGAACATGATTCTCTTTTGGACCACAAAGAAGAAGAAGAGTTGACTGAAGAAGAAAGAAAAGCAGCTTGGGCTGAGTATGAAGCAGAGAAGAAGGTAGTTCATTTGAAATGCTTTTTTTTTCTTTTTTTTTTATGTTAGTCATTTAAAAGAACAATGGGGGAAGAAAAGCGTCACATTTGGAACAGGTAGTAATGTAGTGAATCTTCAGGAACAGAGTCTCGAAGTATGAGAGTCTGTTTATGGGCTTTTCGGTACCTTTGGTGATAGAGTGGGAGGAGATGAGAGAAGAAAATATTTTCCCCTTAAAGAGTAGTAACCTCATTTCTGATTAGCACTTGCTAAATTGAGAGATTAGTGGGAAGCTATATATTTAGCATCACTTAACTTCCATCAACACCCTCACAGTAGTAACAGACATATAGGAGCTTAGAGTTTGGAGGTAGGAGTAAATGTTGCTTTAGCATGTGTACCATGAAATCTAAGTTTTGACTGATTATCAGAACACAAAAATACTCCATTATTAGATATTAGTGTCAATCTCCAGCAGCAACTTTATTTAAAATAGTTCCACATCTGTTTTAAACACCACCCCCACTTGAGCAACAATATGCCTGAGCATATGGGAAACCTTATCCTAATGCCTGAATCCTTTTTAAACTCCTAACTCATTGTACCAAACTTCTTTAACGTTGTGATTTTAGTAGTCTCATCAGAATTCTCTGAGTTGCCCCATTCTGAGGGAATTATCAGAAAAAGGGTACACCTTTAGGGGTTAAAGCTTTCTATGTAAGAAGATCTTGGTTTCGGGTGAAAAGGGTGTTTTGTTTGTGTGTGAAAGAGTGTTAATAATTTCCTAGATCTGAGAATGTGGATTTTTTTCTAAACCAGTAGGTGATGTAGAATTTCAAGTTTTAAATCACAATGTGGAAAGTGCATAATTTTTTGTTTTTAGGGACTGACCATGCGTTTCAACATACCAACTGGGACCAATTTACCCCCTGTCAGTTTCAACTCTCAAACTCCTTATATTCCTTTCAATTTGGGAGCCCTGTCAGCAATGAGTAATCAACAGCTGGAGGTAAGTTGTGAAGTACAAAAGTAGTTTAACTTGAATTAAAGGCAATTTCAAGTGCCCTGTTGTTGAAGGTTCCCTATGCTGGAATATCACATTCTCCAAAAGATTACCTCTGAATAGACCAAGAAATTTTTCTTTTATTTGTTGACCTTTTTGAACCAGCATAGTATAATAAAATGTGGTTTGTTCAGAGCACAAGGGCATCAGGCCTTGAATGAATGTAGTTTGAATAATTTTAATTAAGGAACAATAGGGCATCTGACTGGCTAGGGAAATAGCATTTTCTTCAGTTATAAAATATTTTGAATAAACAGGATAAATACACACATTGATTTATATTCTGATGCAGTGTAGATGCAACATTAAGTATACGATAATGCACAGTATTATGAAATAAGTAATTTAAAACTAGAATCAGTTATGATTTAAATAAGAAGGACTAGGTTTTAATATACCAATAATTTAATAATTTAATCTGTGGTTTTCTTTTTAAAATGTGCTTATGGAGTCATTTAAATTATTAAAATATTGGTGCAATAGAACCCAAACTTTTATCTTCCTAACAAGACCCTCACTGATGAGTTTTACTCCATTTTATTGATGCTGAATTTTGCTGTTCTTTTCGATTATTTAAAGAGTTTTAAGACCAAGTGCTATAATTTGGCAAGAGAAAGGATCCCTATACTTTAAAACTATGCTGACTTTTACATGCCCTTATAAAGTTATTTCTTGCATTCTTCTAGGACCTCATTAATCAAGGAAGAGAAAAAGTTGTGGAAGCAACAAACAGTGTGACAGCAGTGAGGATTCAGCCTCTTGACGATATAATTTCAGCTGTAGTAAGTTAATTGGCAATTGTTTATTCCAACTTGCAGTTTGTGTTCTTCCCCCCACCATTTGTTTTAATTTTTAATTGTTGTTTGATTCACTACTTCCGTGGGGAAAAGAGCGTAATCCTTATAACTTGATTTGCAACAGTAAAATACTAATAAACTGGATAATAGTGCCAAGCTATATATAATTCAGTTTTACCTGGATGTTGGCACAAAAGAGAAATGTAAAATCTAAGAATTGGGAAATCAGTTAATCATAGAAATGTATGCATTGTTTACATAAATGTACTTTAATTACCAGTTGCATGAATTAAATCCAAATAGGTTTATTCCAGACATAGGTAACCCTTGTGCAACAGTGGTCAACTTAGTACCCTGCTTTTACATCATTGTCTTCTTTAGAAAAGAGTAAAGGAAAAGGAAAAAAAAAAACTTTAAAAATCCTCAATATCTTTAAGTACCTTAATTATTTTTTCTCAATTCTACTGCAATAAGGAGTAAATAGAAACTTTTCTTTTAGTGGAAGGAAAACATGAATCTCTCGGACGCCCAGGTACAGGCGTTAGCATTAAGTAGACAAGCCAGCCAGGAGCTTGATGTTAAACGAAGAGAAGCAATCTACAATGACGTATTGACAAAACAACAGATGGTAAGAATTTGGACTATCTCTAGGTTATGTTTAACTTCCTTGAATTTATAATAATCGGTTTGCGTGACATCTGTGTCAATAACCATTCCCTCATATGGACGGATGGATGGTCATTGGTTATTCCCAGAGAAACTTTATCCAAAAACCTAGTAATGTCAAATAAAGGTAATGTCTTTTGTTGCAAAGGAGCAACAACTTCCCAAATGGGTCTCCTTGAAGTTTACATAGACTCTCTTCCATATAATTTTATTTTTGTATATTCTGGACATCTAAAAAGGAATTTTTGCCAGACTTTTTACCACATTTACTATTTTTAAACAACTTCCACAAATATGTATACTTTTTTTTTTTTTTTAAAGAAATTCACGTTCTTTTATTTATTTATTTATGACTGTGTTGAGTCTTCGTTTCTGTGTGAGGGCTTTCTCTAGTTGCGGCAAGTGGGGACCACTCTTCATCGCGGTGCGCGGGCCTCTCACCATCGCGGCCTCTCTTGTTGCGGAGCACAGGCTCCAGACGCGCAGGCTCAGTAATTGTGGCTCACGGGCCCAGTTGCTCCGTGGCATGTGGGATCTTCCCAGACCAGGGCTCGAACCCGTGTCCCCTGCATTGGCAGGCAGATTCTCAACCACTGCGCCACCAGGGAAGCCCTATACTTTTTAATATATTTAATTTGAGATAAAAAGTGGAGCTATATATGATACATGACACAGGTTCCTACTAAATTATGTAATTCTTTAAAAGACTAGCATATTCCAGGATCCTTGATCATCTTTCCTAGCATGGTCTTTGCCAGCCATCTGCCTTGCACTGGGAAATTTCAACTCTTGACACCAGGGAATCAATTTCTGTGGCATGAATTTTACTTAGAAAGCACTGTAGAATTATGTGGTTTTAAATTATCTTAGGAAATTTGAGCCATTCCAAGTAGGAATTATTCCCACTGCAAGTGCCTTTTCCCTTGGGTGTTTGTCACTAAAAATGTTTGTCTGTCATCAGGTGAAATATTCAAAAGAATGACAAAGAAAGGAGACTTGACAAAAAAGTGCTGTAACTAATACTTGAGACTAATCACAGTGCAGGATGGGTTACTATGGCAACTAACCTAAATGCTGCTTGCACTACAATAGTCAAGTCATTAAGAGAATTTAGCCCTAAATGGTGTTACTAACCGGTTTCTACAGTAATGGTCCTGTGAATGCCATCAAATTAGTAATGGTGATAACAATAATGTGTTTTCCTTTTGGTATGGTACCCCCTTAACAAATTGATTTTAACTCAAAACTTGATACTGCCTCTTTGAGACAGGTCATGCACTTGTAACAGCTCTCTTTTCTCTCTTTAGTTAATCAGCTGTGTTCAGCGAATACTTATGAACCGAAGGCTCCAGCAGCAGTACAATCAGCAGCAACAGCAGCAAATGACTTATCAACAAGCAACACTGGGTCACCTCATGATGCCAAAGCCTCCAAATTTAATCATGAATCCTTCTAACTACCAGCAGATTGATATGAGAGGAATGTATCAGTCAGTGGCTGGTGGTATGCAGCCACCACCATTACAGCGTGCACCACCCCCAATGAGAAGCAAAAATCCAGGACCTTCCCAAGGGAAATCAATGTGATTTTGCACTAAAAGCTTAAAAGATTGCTAAAATCATAGAAAGATCTTTTATTTTTTTAGGAATCAATGACTTAACAGAACTCAACTGTATAAATAGTTTGGTCCCCTTAAATGGCAATTTTCCATATTAGTTTTAAATTTTTTTTAATAGGGCATACCATTTCTTCCTGACATTTGTCAGTGATGTTGCCTAGAATCTTCTTACACACACTGAGTACAGAAGATCTTTCAAATTGTTTTCAGTGAAAACAAGTCCTTCCATAACAGTAACAACTCCACAGATTTCCTCTCTAAATTTTTATGCCTGCTTTTAGTGACCATAAAATTGTCATAAAATGAATGAATTTATGAAAGAATACAGATTTATATATTCATTCTTTACATATAAAAACACACAGCTGAGTTCTTAGAGTTGATTCCTCAAGTTATAAAATACTTTTGTATGTATTAATCCATTTCTTGATTAAAGTGATTGAAATGGTTTTAATGTTCTTTGGACTGAAGTCTGAAACTGGGCTCCTGCTTTATCATGTCTGTGACTGAAAATTAGAAACTAAGGGTTATCTTTGACACAGAATTGTGTGCAATATTCTTAAATACTACTGCTCTAAAACTTGGAGGAGTCTTGCAGTTATCTTAGCATTGTATAAACAGCCTTAAGTACAGCTTAAGAAGAGAATTCCTTTTTCTTCTGTAGTCTTTCTGCCATTTTTTTTTTCAGTTATATGTGCTGAAATAATTACTGGTAAAATTTCAGGGTTGTGGATTATCTTCCACACAAGAATTTTCTCTCTCCTGGCACTAATATAAAGCACATCTCTTAACTGCTTGGTGTCAGTGCTAGTGCTTCATCCTGTTGCTGGCAGTGGGATGTGGACTAACAAAATCAAGTTCTAGCATTTTAGGAGGTTAAGGATGATGTTGTGGTTGTTAGCTTCACACCCTGTTTTATAAACAACATCAAAATGGCAGAACCATTGCTGACTTTAAGTTCACATGAGGAATGTGCTTTAAAACAATTCCCAGTACTGTCAGTATTGTGAAGTAATTCCTCCTAAAGATAAGGTTCACTGGCTTCTATGCTCTTCTTCTTTTCTCTCATCAGTATGTTCTTTTTTCCCAACTACGTTTTCTTACGTAAATTATGTTTCAAAGCTCGATTTTCTTTTTTTTTTTTAGTTTAGATCTGTGAGGCAATTTTCTGATCAAAATTAATCATCTCTAATGCCCTTTTTTAAGGTTTTACTAGAAAGTCATTACATTGTCGTTTTTCTTAATCCAGGCCTGTCAAAATGACTTATAGGGCTTCCCTGGTGGCGCAGTGGTTGAGAGTCTGCCTGCCAGTGCAGGGGACACGGGTTCGAGCCCTGGTCTGGGAAGATCCCACATGCCACGGAGCGGCTGGGCCCGTGCGCCACAACTGCTGGGCCTGCGCGTCTGGAGCCTGTGCTCCGCAGCAGGAGAGGCCGCGATAGTGAGAGGCCCGCGCACCGCGATGAAGAGTGGCCCCCAATTGCCACAACTAGAGAAAGCCCTCGCACAGAAATGAACACCCAACACAGCTAAAAATAAATAAATAAGTTTAAAAAAAATTACTTATAAGCTTATTCATGTACAATTTGGTTGCTTGAGTTTCTTAAAGAAAAAGATTGTTAGACTATGAGAGTCAACTCAACATGGCGAAACCATTTTTGAGATGGTGACGTAACATGTAGTGGAAATAGCCAGCGAATTCCAAAAAAGAGAAAGCTGGGTGGAGGATTTGCTCTAGGTATCACTGGATTAGAATGAGGAATGAGTTTAACATTAGCTAAAACTGTTTTGAATTGTTAGGATGATTAAGAGATTTCCACTTTGATCATGAAAAACTAGTGGTAAACATCCAGGAGTACTTAGTTTGTCATATAGAATTTTGAGGTTTGGTGGATCCACCCTCCACCTTCCCGTGGTGAGTTATCACTAACGAATTCCATGTATTTGGATATTATGCCAGCCATATAATCAAGTTTATTCAGTTGATTTGGGGGGGTGTTTTTACTTTAGAAGAAATGAAAGAGACAAGATTTACGAGATAAATATTTGAAGACAGTATACTTTGGCCAACTGTTATCAGTTGGTATTTCTACAAGTCCAGAATACTTTAAACCTGATTTACTAGACCTGTACCTGTGAACATTCATCATGGTCTGATTGCTTGCTCAAAGACACAGGTGTCAGAATTTTAGGCAACCTTCTAAACCTTTTTCATCATGAATGAAACTATGGTTTAAAGAATAATACATAGAAGAATGAATGGGAAATAAGAGAGTTTGAGATAAAACTTGGACCACTTTGCATACTCTTCTTCACTTGACATTTTAGCCACATATTATGTACTTTGAGTATAACATCAAGCTTTAACAAATATTTAAAGACAAAATCACATCAATAAGATACTAAAAGGCTCATTTTTATATTTGTTTTAGATGTTTTAAATAGTTGCAATGGCTTAAAAAAATGACGATTTAAAATGTTGCTTGTAATACAGTTTTGCCTGCTAAATTCTCCACATTTTGTAACCTGTTTTATTTCTTTGGGTGTAAAGCGTTTTTGCTTAGTATTGTGATATTGTATATGTTTTGTCCCAGTTGTATAGTAATGTTTCAGTCCATCATCCAGCTTTGGCTGCTGAAATCATACAGCTGTGAAGACTTGCCTTTGTTTCTGTTAGACTGCTTTTCAGTTCCGTATTGAGTATCTTAAGTACTGTAGAAAAGATGTCACTTCTTCCTTTAAGGCTGTTTTGTAATATATATAAGGACTGGAATTGTGTTTTTAAAGAAAAGCATTCAAGTATGACAATAATACTATCTGTGTTTTCACCATTCAAAGTGCTGTTTAGTAGTTGAAACTTAAACTATTTAATGTCATTTAATAAAGTGACCAAAATGTGTTGTGCTCTTTATTGCATTTTTACAGCTTTGAAAATCTGTGCACATATTGTTTCATAGAAAATGTATAGCTTTTTATGTGCTATTTAATGGTGGTTCTTTTGCACATTTAGTTATTTAATATTGGGAGGTCAAGAAGTTTGGTTTTTAAATCTGTTATATACTAAATTCTGTAAAAGGAGATCTCAAACCTCAAAAATAATTTACATCCCAGGAAGTCTATGTGTGTTTGTGTTAGTTTTGGTTGTCTGTGTGTAATCCAGTACCATTTCCTGCTTCCTAACTGCTGCGTCACTCATTTAAGTCAAGCAGGGCTACAACTCCACACTTGATACAAAAGCTGCTTACTATCCCGGAGCAATAGCAGGTTGATGGAAACCTTGTTACCTGACCTCCAAAGAAGGTGAATATTTTGTAGTCTTCCTTTAGCTATGCCCATTCTCCCTCTAGTATCATAAAATCAGATACATATTTCTGTGCCCTAAACAAAACTTTAAAGACAATTATTTACATACCCCAGTAAAAATTGTTTCCTTTGAGGGTGGCATGTTGTGAGATATTTTAGCAGTAAAATAGGTCATCCTTTTACATGCTTATTTCACTAAAAATTATGTTCAGGTTATTCCCCACCTTAATTCACCAGACTTAATCTCAAGTGACTTTTGGCTATCTCCAAATCAAATCTACCCTTAGAGATGAAAATTCTTCCACCGTTGATTTTTTTTTTTCAAAAGTATGTAATCTTTGCCAATCTCAAAGGAGTGACCAAGTTTCAGAAATGCTTTTTGTGTGTGCAACATTTTATATATGCTGTTATATGGAAGTGAATAAAAATTTAAAATCCAAAATACATACTGTTTCTAAGCTCAATATCTGCCAGGTAACCAAACTGCCCACATCACTCATGTTGGATCTAGTAAGAGAATGGCCCTTGCGGCCCCTAGTTTTACTCCCCAGAGTATGTACTACCATAAAATTTCTTTACAATATATACTGCCACCCTCTCTTTGGAATAACCTTCCTGACACCATTGTGCCTACTTGGCTGACTATGGAAATCACTCTTCCTCCCCCAACTCTACGGATCTGTCTTTCTGATAGCGACCACTGCATACCTTCACCAAGGGAGGTGTGACAAGGAAGGCAGCATATAAATTGACACCTTTATTAAAAACAATAAAGATAAAGCTTTAAAGGAATGAAAGGGTGAGACAAATCCTAAACTACAGCAGCTCCTCTTTTAATACTCAGAACTGCCACATTTTCCAAGCAGTCTCTACCCAGCAGCACTCTTCCGCATTCTGCTCCTGAACATTATGCCCTCACTTCTCCCTGATAGAAACACGTTAAGGGAGGGGGAGCTTGGCTCCAATCTCCTTTGGGTAATCATATCAGATGACTACTGAGAGACTTCTACCTATTAAGTAGACTCAGCCCCCTGCCTATAGTTCTCACATCAAATATGTGCTGCTTTTCAAGAAAGGTGACGAGAGATGACTTATCAGATGCAAGGATGGGATTTGTTTCAGGTAAATGAGGAGAAAGTGTAGTATTGAAAGAAAAAGAACAAAGGTAGAGAAGGATCGGGAAAGACAGACTAGATAGGAGTGGATTGATGGAGGACCTTGAAATCCTGAATGAGTAACTCAATACGGAGGATTACAAGGGTTTGTGAGGGAGCAGATGTGTTCAAAGTAGCAGGTAAAGGTAGTGATTTGGGCAGGGGTAATTTGAATGGTTAGGTGAAGAAAGATTGCAGACAGGAAGATGGATAATTAGGCATTCAGTGACCAGACTACTGACAATTTTAAGGACAAAAGGCACAGTCATCAGAGCTTGTATAGGATAGTGAACTTCTTAAATTGTAAGAAAAACCTTATTTCCTTTTACCCTTCCCCAAGGAGCCCACTTTGTTCAGGATTTCTGATTTTACATGTGAAACTTCACTTACGCTTTGTTTACCCTCTCAAACATAGTGATAAATGCATTAATGGCATTCCTGTTCTTTCACAATTTTTCATTACTCCTAATTAACCCGTATACATTATTTGCAGAAAGTGAGTTTAGTCCGTTTAACTAAGTCGAGTGTAATTCTACATCTTTCTTCAAGGTAACTCTTCAAAGGGCTAAATCCATTCCTGTTACTTTTCCTTGAGACCCATCCATTCCAAGGGCTAGTATCTCAGTTGGTAATGTTATATTTACAAGCTTCCCTTGTTATTTTCAAAGTGCTTTGTGCTTATTACGTGTTAGCCTGTGTACAACATATCTGTGAGAAAAGTGAGGAGAATAGTTACATTTTCCTCGTGACAGTTAAGCTAAAAGACCAAAATCAAATCTATTGGCACTTAGGAGGCAGAAGACATATTCTAGTCAAATTATCTGAGCCTTTCATATCTCATTTGGAAAATGGGACTATAATAATACCTTACTTTCTTGAAGGCAGGAGGCTGGACCAGGTGATTTCTTGAGGTCCTTTTCAGCTCCAAGAGTTAGGGTTTAGCTGTGAGCAAAGCACAGTTTGAAGCCAAAAGGCAATGTTTGTCTAAAGTTACACAGTAAGTTTGTGAACAATTAGAAATCCCTTCCCTTTAGCTAACCCTCTCCCCTACTAAGCTATACCTTTTCTTTTCCTCTGCTTAGAAAAATGAGAGGTCTGACAGGCATTTTAATGACAAAGCAGGTAAGTCAAGTTGTAATTGGCTCTAATTACCACTTCCACAAGCTGTAACCTCCTTTATCTTTTGCCCAGGGGCACTCTCAGAGCTGTGTTTCTTACTGCTTCTGGAACTCTGCAGAAAATGAAAAAACATGTTTAAGGATCTGATTCTTATAGCTTGGTCACCTGATTGGGTTATATATTATACATGACAAAACATCAAGGTAAATATAAATCCGCTTTTGTAAAGTCAGCTTTTCAGCAAATAATTGGTAACTTCCCATTTGATTGTTCCTAACTGTAAAGCCCAAATTAGGCCGATATTTAAATTGTCTGGTCTGGACAAAGTTTATAGTGAGTAGGAGGCAATATTTGTTTATATTGACTCTTACGTAACAACGCATATGGCATACTTTTTGAGATGTAGGTTTTATAATAGTCAAATCTTGTGAAGAAAACTACAAAAGCTAATAGAAGAGTGAAATAGTGATCTTTTTTTTCTGTAGCTGCTTGTCCCCACCTGCCAGTAGCAAAGCAGGTAGAAGCTTGTGTCTGGCCCGCTGAATACATTTCAATGAAAACAAAACCAAACAAACAAGAAAAAGAATCGTGGTTAATATAATCATTTGAGGTATTGTTCGTTCATTACCAGCTCTTGGTAGGTTTTCAATAATACAGCATGGAGGTTGGCCTTCAAAGGCTTTAGTGATACAGGCTTGCTTGGACCCTATCCTTAGCAAAGTAAACCTCTTTTTCTATTAGCAAGTGTTTCCGTCCTCTCTTCCCATATCTTGCACACTCTACTGTATGTGCTAAGCTCAAATGAAGTACCTGCCTGCAATTTTTTTCCCTTTCTCCAAACTATCATCTCCCCACACCTCACCACACACACATCCCTTTATATTCTAATACCTCAGTGTCTCTGTGTGTGTGTGTGTGTAGGGGAATTATAGAATTATAATTTATAAATTATCATTTAGAATTATAATTTATAATTGTAATTATAGAATATTCTATAATTGTAGAATAACTATGGGATAATTATTCTATAACTATAGAATTATAAATTATACTTTATTATAATAAATTATACTTTATTATAATAAATTATACATTAGAATTATAATTTATAATTCTATAATTATAGAATCATACAGTGCTAAAGATGGTAGGGGTCTTAGAGACCCTGTAGCCTATCCCTCTCCCTTTATAGTTGGGAAAAACAGAGGTCCAGAGAGGGGAAGAGACGCCCAAGGGCACCCATGTCTTCTAGCCTCTATTCCACTTCTCATTCCACTCTGTTCAGATGCCTCTTATAACACTTGTATTCCAATTCATTTTTTTTCAATCTGTCAGACAACGTTAAGCAAAATTTCAGAATAATTGGTACTGAACTAAACTTTAAAATGAGAACTGTTTGTGGGAAGTAGAGGGGTATGTGAACCAAGATGACGGAAACAAATTCCTGTGTGATAACTGTACAATGGGATATTTATTTGTTTCTTCTTTCACCACACTCAGCACAGTTTAGACCAATAGGATCTGGAAGCATTTTTCTGCTTTCTGGATCTCAGTATCCTTCAGAGCCAAGGATGGAATAATTCAGCCTTCCTCAGATGAGGTAGATTGATGTACCAAGTACTTCAAAATCCTCTATTTCAAATGAGAAATGCTGCTGTATTCACAAGGAAACAAAACAGAAAGTTCTGTGTTAGTGTAGTGACATCTGTCAGGATAGGGGCAACTAACTATTCTTGAGTTATAGAGATGTGCCAGAAGGATCATGAATAGTCATATTTCCAAAGAACTAAGAAACAGCAAAATGATCTTAATATGCTAGAATTTGGAAGCCAGGTTCTATTTTTATAAACTTGGACAAGTTACTTCACCTCTCTGAATCTTCTCTCGCATGGCAATATTTATTGAATGCCTATTATGTGTCAGGCACTATGACTAGTCACTTTTATAATTCCTGTTTTACAGATGAGGAAATAGGTTTAAAATAATTAAATTATTCACTCAGTGTCACATGACTAACTGGAAGAGGCAGGATTCTGTTTTTGCCATTGAGCAAGCTTGTTTTCAGGGCACTTCCTTCTTTCTCTTCAGTGGTGCCTAGAGGGTTTGGCTTTATCCTTTCATTTCCTTCTGTGATCCAAATAGAAGTGTCTGAAAAATCCAGTGTGAGTACTTTGAAATACTTGTTTTAAGATATCAGAACTCATTTTTAATACAGTGCCTTCCTCACAAGTTCAATTAGGCACCAATTGAGAATCCTAAAGATAGAACTATTCTGAACTAAGTTTATTTTTCATTTTTCCACCTGGTAAAGTCTAGGTACCATTCAAGCAAGGCCTTAAAAGAGCTAGAATATGGACATGCAGAGACTGAGGAGAAGGGCATCTCAGAGGAAACAGCAAACACAAACACAAACACATGTAGGCAGCAAAGAACAGAACTCCGGATAGTTCTAGGAAATGCCATGCTTCTGTACTTGTGCACAGAAGGTCAAAGCCCCATTTAAGCCAATAGTTTCTGGAATACACAAATTGTAATTAAATGGTGTGGTAGGCTGAATAATGATCCCCCAAAGATATCCATCTCCTAATCACAGAACCTGTGAATATGTTAAGTTACTTGGCAAAGGAGAATTAAGATTACAGGAATTAAGGTTGCTAATCAACTGATCTTGAAATGGGAGCGTCTCCTGGATTATCTGGTGGGCCCAATGTAATCACAAGGGTCCTTAAAAGTGGAAGAGGGAGGCAGAGGTAGAGTTACAGGCAGGTGTGACTAGGAACAGGAGGTCCAAAGAGATGCAATGCTGCTGGCTTTGAAGGTGGTTGGAAAGGGTCACGAGGCAAGGAATGTGGGTGGCCTTTTCCCTGGTGGTGCTCAGAAAGGGCAAGGAGAAGAATTCTCACCTAGAATTTCCAAAAGGGAACGCAGCTCTGCCAACACCTTGATTTTAGCCCAGTGAGACCTGCATCAGACTTCTATCCTACCTGCCGAACTGTAAGATAATAAACAGGTGTTGTTGTAAGCCACTAAATTAGTGGTGATTTGTTACAACAGAAACAAGAAACTAATCAAATGGTTATTTGTGTGATTACTTGATTAATGTCTTGCTCCCCTGCTAGATATGTGAGCTCTTTAAGGGCAGAACCATGTCTATTTTGCTCACTTTAATATCCTCAGCACCTGACACAGAAAAAGTATGAGATAGTTTGATGAATTGATGTGTGAATGTCTTGGTGGTCATACATTACCTGAGAAAATTATGGCAATGTCAATACCATCAACGTCTGTTTCTGTGTCCCTAAATGTATATGTATGTCTGTTTCTCTGCCTTTTTCTTTGGGTCTCTTTGTCTTTCTCCTTCCCCTTCTTTAGTCGCCCTTCTCTCTTCCTGACTTCTTTTTTTTTTTTTTATAAATTTATTTATTTATTTTTGGCTGCGTTGGGTCTTTGTTGCTGTGCGCGGGCTTTCTCTAGTTGCGGAGAGCGGGGGCTACTCTCCGTTGCGGTGCTTGGGCTTCTCTTGTTGCGGAGCCCGGGCTCTAGGCACACGGGCTTCAGTAGTTGTGGTGCGTGGGCTCAGTACTTGTGGCTCACGGGCTCTAGAGCGCAGGCTCAGTAGTTGTGGCGCACGGGCTTAGTTGCTCCGCGGCATGTGGGATCTTCCCGGGCCAGGGCTCGAACCCGTGTCCCCTGCGTTGGCAGGCGGATTCTTAACCGCTGTGCCACCAGGGAAGCCCCTCTTCCTGACTTCTGTCCCTATTTCTTTTTTTTTTTTTATAAAATTTTTTTTAAACTTTGGGTTTATTTATTTATTTATTTTTATGGCTGTGTTGGGTCTTCGTTTCTGTGCGAGGGCTTTCTCTAGTTGCGGCAAGTGGGGGCCATTCTTCATCGCAGTGCGCGGGCCTCTCATTATCGTGGCCTCTCTTGTTGCGGAGCACAGGCTCCAGACGCGCAGGCTCAGTAATTGTGGCTCACGGGCCCAGTTGCTCCGCGGCATGTGGGATCCTCCCAGACCAGGGCTCGAACCCGTATCCTCTGCATTGGCAGGCAGATTCTCAACCACTGCGCCACCAGGGAAGCCCTGTCCCTATTTCTTAATTGGCCATAACAAAGAACTGAAGTACATCTTGTAATTCTCTATTATGTTTATGGAATAAGGTCATATTTTCTGTTCATGGTTTTTAAAAAGAAATAAGTTATATAGTTCATTGCACTGAAAAAATTGCTTTCTACTCAAGGGCTCCTTCATTTATTACCTATTTAATCGACATCAGTGGGCGAGTGACCCTTGATAGAAGTTTCTCATTTCTGACTTAGGAGGGTGTATAGAAACCAGGGGCAGAAACATTCCACAGAAGCTATGCCTTTGTACCTGATGGTGGGAACTCGTTCCCTGATTGCATGGCCCACATTAGCCAGATAACGTAATTTCCTCTCTTCTGAGAGGAAATTGTTTGACCTTGTCTACTTAGAAGAAATTGGATCCCCCCTTAGGATCAGAATTATTTAGTCTTTTCCCTGGTTCCATCTGCTGGCTACTGAGTTTGATCATAAAGATGTTTAATGTTTGAATGGTATGCACTTGGAATCCTGAGGAAAGCATTGGGCCTATTGTTAATCCACAAAGCTCAGCCTGTTCCACGAAGTAGAATGGCCTAAGGAAAGGTAAAACTTTTGGTGGGAAAGTTCTTGAAATTTCTAGTGTTCAAGAACATTTAGGGAAATCTTCATTCCTAGAACAGAAAGGACGTGTGCTAGTCCAGTGCTTCTCAAATTTTAATGTATGTGCAAATCACCCAGGGAGCTCATTAAACTTTAGATTCTGATAGAGTAGGTCTGAGGTAGGGTCCAAGAATTTGCATTTCTAACAAGCTATCAGGTGATGTTGATTCTTCTGGTCCAGGGACCACACTTTGAGGAGCAAGAGGACAGCGGATCTAGGACAATCAGAGCTAGAGTATCTGCATTCTTCACAGGGGAACCGGAAGGTGGTCATTTCTAGAACCAGAGCCTCATAGAAGGTGTCTGAGCGCCCCTCTCCTTTCAAGCAGATGGAGGGCCTAGGTCTCTCATGTGCTGGGCCCCCAGAACCAGGGGCTGGGGCAGAGTACAGCGAGTCTGGCCTTCCCTGTGTGTGTGTAGGAGGTTAAGGAAAGTGAGGCAAGCACGTGTATTTGGGTAATTAACCCTAGCTGCCACAGAGACAAAGCTCAAAAGCTCAGCCAAAGTACTTGCCTGACCCCTTGCTGTATGCGGGCACACATACTGAAAGACAATTTGAAAACCATTATTGGATGAATAGAAAAATGTCCGGAATGATATACACCAGAATGTTAAAGATGATAGGGAATTTTGTTTTCTTATTTTTTGCTAATCTTTATTTTCTGATTTTTCTGTAGCAAAAAAAACTTGTATAAATTTTCAAAAGCTACTTTTAAAAAAGGGCACATATATCACTTTTACAACAAGGAAAAAGGTTTGCCAAAAGCAAAACAAACCCAATCATATCCTGCATGTGCCTTTTGCTTAAATAATAATAATAATCTAATACTTATCAAGTACTTACTATACTCTAGTTACTGTTCTAAGAGTTTTAGAAATATTATCTCATTTATTACTTGCAAGAATCCTGAGGTAGGTACCGTAATTTTCCCCATTTTTCCATTGAGAAAATTGAGGCACAGAGAGGTTAAGTGACTTTAATTAATTTTAAGTAAAAATGGCAAAGCCAGAATTTGAACCCAGGCACTGATGGCTACAGAGTCTGTGCTCTTAAACACTACTTTATATGACCTCCATTAGAGTACATACATAGCATCTTTTTTAGACCTCGCAGTCTCTGCTACCCTAAAAATAAACACAAAGTGTTCTTTATTTACTTCTTCCTCAAGCCATGGCCCTATCTCCCTTCTTCTCTTTTCTGCTAAACCTCTCGAAAGCGTGGTCTGTACTTGCTGCCTACAGTTCCCCTCACCCTTCTCATCATTCCTCAGGTCCAGCAATATGCCTTCTACTCCTACTCCTCCACAGAAGATATCAATACTTTCTTGACAGGAACCCATGATATCCTAATCACCATAGCCATATAACTTTTTCTCAAAAAGAAAAGCCCACAACCCTATGGACTGGAGCCACAACAAAGTCATGATCTCTAAATTCTAGAAACCCTTCTAAGTGTCCCTAATCAGCTGCCTACTACCTTCCTCTCCATGCTCAGGAGATGGCGTTGCCTCCTAGTTCACTTTGAATGACAAGAGCATCAAGTCAGAACTTCTCGACCACCTTTCCACCCAGTCTCCTTCAAAAACTTACCTTTCCTTTTCCCTTCTCTCGTGTTTCAGTGTCTCCCTTCTGTCAATAAATGAATTCTTCCACCTGTGCTATGGAGCCAAGTTCCTCCCTCCTCCTTAGAGATTTGGCTCCATCCATCATCCCCTCTTTCTCCTATACCTTCCTTCAACCTCCAGCTCCCCAACCCTGATCTCTTCCTGATGCGATAACTGCAGTAGCCTCTTAGTTGGTCTCCCCACCCATACAATCCATCTTCCACACTGCAGTCAGAATGATCTTATTAAAACACAAACCTGACCATGTTGCATTTCCTTAGGTTGCGTCCCACCATATAGCTCATATAGTACATTCGCCACTAAACTCCTAAAAGTTATCAAAACAACTGCTAGAGGGCTCGGCCTCATTAGCCTAGGAGTTCTGCCTTCCCCATCCAGATTTGCCTTGAGGAGCAGTGTGGGCGCGGGGTCGGGGGTGTGGGGCGGGGGTGGGGGGACTCGTGATTGTTTTCTCTGTCAGTTAGCTTCAGGGTTTTGAGTTATTACTGTGCAGTCAATCACCGTATTACACTACACTATTACACTGTAAGCCCCCACCCCGTCAAGTCAAGTCAAAGAAAATTTGTTAGCACCTACTCAGTACCCTGCACTGTGTTGGATATGATAAAAAGTTATAGAGAACTTGCTGGTCTGGATCCTGGCATTAAGAAGCCTATGTATGTGTGTGTTTATGCCCCGTTTATGAAGTATCTTTGTGCCAGGCACTATCCTAGGTTATTTACACCCATAATGTCATTTAGTCCTGTATTATTGCCACCTTTTTATAGATGAGGAAACGGAGCCTTGCCAAAGGTCACAGAAGAAGAACGTGGAACACACGGGTTTCAAATCCAAGTCTGCCACCTGCAAAGCCCCTTCTTTTTCTTTTATGGCACTTCTTGCAACCTGCTTGGAAAGATAGAGCTGATGATCTTGATATGAAGACAGCACACTGGAGCAGTATACGATCGGGTGGTAATGTGTGGTACAGGTAAAAACAAAATGATGTGATACAAAGAGTCTAGGATTGATGTTCAGTAAACTATGGAGCCAGTTTTGATTCTGTCACTAATTAGGTATGTGCCCTTAAATATATTACCCTCTTTGGGTGTCAGTCTCCCCATTTGAAGAAATGCAAATGGTTTTTAAACAAATAGAAAGATGCTTAATCTCAGTCATAAAATGCAAATGAGCTAAAACAAATACAATTTTCATCTATATTTCATTGGCAAAGATAAAACAATTGTTTATTTTGTTGACAAGATCATGGGGAAACAGGCACCCTCATAAATTATTGGTGGTCGTATAAATTGGTACAACCTCGCTGAAGGATAATTTGGCACTATCTACTGAAATTTAAAATGCTCATCACATTTGTCCCAGAACATTTCACTTTTAGAAACTTATCTTACAGATATACTCACATATGTGCACAAAGATATATGTTTAAGTATATTCACTTGAATGTTGGTCATAGTGACAGAAGACTAGAAACAACCTAAATGCCCATTGATGGGGGACTGATTAAATACTGTAATGGCCTCAAGGCACTATAGATAATTATACATGCCCACTGTAGAAAAGTTAGAAAAATATAGAAGATAAAGATCATAAAAACGTACTGCTCGGAGACAAGCGCTCAACATTTTGGCTCCTTTACCTCTATTATTTTTTCTATTCATATTATGTATGTATGGTATATTTACATAATTGAGATCATAGTGTAATACAATTCCATATTCTGCTTTTCCCTTTAAATTATCCTGAGAGAATGTCTCTATGTCATTAAAATATTTATCAATGTAGCTTTAAATGGACTGCAGAATGATTGATCACAATAATGTACTGTAATTTATAGCCATTCTTCTATTGTTGAAAAGTTAGTTTTCTTTTTCTTTTATAAATAATGTTGCAAAGAACATCGATTGCATTTTAGAAGTAGAATTACTGGGTCAAAAAACATGAGAAATGTAAAGTTCTGGATTTATATTATCAAGTTGCATCATCAGTGTTTTCTCAACAGCAGTATATGATTGAAACTAGTTCTCTGCACCCTTGTTGGTTTTAAGTATTATTATATTTTTAAAAACTTTCTTAGTTTCATAAGAAAAATATATTTCATTGTTTTGCATTTCATTAATTACTTGTGAGGTTGAAGTATGTTGCTTATGTTTTTTACAAGTTGTATATCTTCTTTTGTGAATTGTCTATATATTTTCTTTGCCCATATTCTATTGGAAGCTTAGTGTTTTTGTTATATATTTGTATGGGTCCTATAGTCAGTATGTTAATGATAATAACTTTTTAAAATTTTGTGGTAAATGTTTCCCCAGTTTTTTTAACCTTTTAATTTTATTAATTTTTTTAATATTTAGCAGTTTAAAAACTTCTTGATTTTTTCCTTAATGATTCCATCCTTTACTTGTATGTTTAGGCAGTTCTTTAAGAACTAGAGAAATTTGGACATATTGAAAGGGAAAGGCTATGTGGAGGAGTTGGGATCAAGCGTGCAGAGGAAGGACATAACTTTCAGAGATGGAGGAACACTATCTGAAAGAGGAAGAAAGGAAAAATGAGTCTAAAGCCTGCTTGAAAAAGATTAAAGGAGACCTAAATAAATGGAAAGACATCCCATGGTCAGGGACTGGAAGACTTAATATTGTTAAGATGGCAACACCCCCCAAATGGATCTACAGATTCAGCACAATCTCTATCAAAATCCCAGATGGTTTCTTTGTAAAAAATTTACAAGCTGATCCTAAAATTCGTATGGAATTGCAAGGGACCCAGAATAGCCAAAACAGTCTTGAAAAAGAAGAGCAAAGTGGAGGACTCCTACATCATGATTTCAAAACTTACAACAAATCTACAGTAATTTTGATTGTGTGGTACTAGCATAAGGATAGACACATACATCAATGGATAGAATTGAGAATGGAGAAGTAAACCCATACATCTATGGTCAATTGATCATCCACAAGAGTGCCAAGACTGTTCAGTGGGGAAAGAATAGTCTTTTCAACATACGGTGCCATGACATTTAGTTTACACATGCAAAAGAATGAAGTTGGGTCTCTATCTCATACCATATACCTGTGTCCAGAATATATAAAGAAATCTTTTTTTTCTTTTTAAGTCTTTTATTTGTTTCTATTTCATCTTATACTCTTTTTAAAAATTTATTTTACAAACCCTTGTGTTGAGGGCTGACTTTCAATAGATTGCGGCAAGGGAGCTGCTCTGCTACATACGAAACCCTGACCCAGAAGCAGGTTGTCTACGAATGGTTTAGCACCAGGTTCCCCACGTATAAAGAAATTTTATAATTCAATAATAAAAAGACATAAAACTCTTTTATAGATGGACAGATAATCTGAATAGACATTTCTCCAAGAAAGATATACGAATGGCCAATAAGCACATGAAAAGATGCTCAACATCATTAGTCATAGGAAAATGCAAATCAAAACGACAGTGGGATGCCATTTCACATCCACTAGGATTGCTACAATAAAAAAAGATGGAAAACAACAAGTGATAGTGAAGATATGAAGAAATTGGAACCCTCTTACATTGTTGGTGGGAATGTAAAATGGCACAGCCTCTTTGAAAAAGTGTTTGGCAGTTTCTCAAATGGTTGACCATAGAGGTACCATATAACTCAGCAATTCTATTCCTAGCAATTCTATTCCTATAAAAAGAAATGCAGTATTAACACATGCTGCAATATGGATGAACCTTCAAAACATTATGTTACGTGAAAGAAGCCAGTCACAAAACACCACATATTCTATGATTCCATTTATATGAAATGTTCAAAATAGGAAAATCCATAGAGACAAAGTAGATTAGGGGGTCACCAGAGGCTGGGAGGAGGAAGTAATGAGGTTTCAGAGTTTTTGTTTGGGGTGATGAAAAATTTTGGAAATAGAAAGTGATGATGGTTACATAACACTGTGAATGTAATTAATGGCCCTGAATTGTACACTTAAAAATGGTTAAAATGGCAAATTTTGTTATATATATTTTACCACCATAAAAAATTCAAAAAACTGTTTTCTTTAAAAGAAAAAGGCTGGGACTTCCCTGGTGGTCCAGTGGTTAAGAATCCACCTTCCAATGCAGGGGACGTGGGTTCAATCCCTGGTCAGGGAACTAAGATTCCACATGCCGTGGACAACTAAGCCTGCACGCCACAACTACTGAGCTCACGCACCTCAACAAGAGAGCCTGCATGCCGCAAACTACAGAGCCCACGCGCTCTGGAGCCCTGCACCACAACTAGAGAGAGAAAACCCGCATGCCACAACTAGAGAGAAGCCCGTGTGCCACAGCGAAATATCCTGTGTGCCACAACTAAGGCCCAATGCGGCCAAAAGAATTAAGAAAATTAAAAAAAAAAAGAAAATATACAAATGGCCAATAAAAGAAAGAAAGAAAGAAAGAAAGAAAGAAAGAAAGAAAGAAAGAGGCCAAACTAAACAATACCAAAAAATGAATGCTAGGAAGCCACTACTAGATGGCTTAGGTCTTAGTAAAACATGAGGGAGGTTTCATCTACAGAGAGAGACCAGAGAATGCCTGATCTGGAACAGTCTGGAGCTGAGAGCTAGAGACAAATGGAGATTTGTAATATCTCACATGAACTAATGCAGTGTTTGCCACCTAGTTTCTTGATAAGAATTCCTTGGGGACTTAAATATACAGATCAGTGATTCTCAAAGAGTAGTCTAAGGATTCTTGGGGGTCCATGAGGTCCTTTCTTTCCTAATTACAGATCTAGGAGAGGCCAGATTTTCTCCCCATATTTCAGCCAAAAGAACATATAGCAACAAATTGAATGCAGAAGCAGATATAAGAATTCAGCTGTCTGCTATTAAGGCAGACATCAAAGAGGTTTGGAAAAATGGAAAATAATACCACTCATTAAATTTTTGAGACTAGAGTTACTTTTTTCATAAAAATGTAATTTATGTTAATGTTAATGGGTTTGTTGTTATTTTAAATGAATTATTAGATAATTAAAATTGCTGAATTTTAATTTCTAATATGTTAAATACCAATAGCTATAATCCAAATAAATAAAAGCTCTCTGAGGTCCTACATAGTTTTTAAGTTTGTAAGGGCTCCTCAGATCAAAAAGTTTGAGAAACATTGATATAGATAAACAAGCCTTTCAGCTGGAAATTCTGATTTAGGAAGTCCCAACAGAGCCCAGAGTCTATTTTTAGACAATTTTACCAGGTGCTTAGCAGAAAAGTTTGGTTAACACTAAGCCAATATAAAGCTGTTTAGATGTTAGGGATTTTTATGATAGGCTACGGTGAATGCCAGACAGAATCAAAACTAAATGAATAAAAGGCCTGTTAAGTGGGAAAAGGCTGGTCTGTTTGAGGTTGATGTGACTGTATTTGTAGTGGAGTCATTTGATGACCCAATTTTCATAGCTTTACCTAGCAATGTTGGCAATCCAGGAGCAGAAGCAGAGAAAGTGGGCACTTTAAACTGAGTTGGATGGAGCTTTGGGTGTGGGTTCTCCAAGTTATTCTGTCCTGTATATATACATGACATTCAGATTGTACATTGAGGAGGCTGTGCCCTGGGTTTATATTGGAGGAGAGTTGTGGGATCTATTGGGTGTGGGTATAATAGCTTAAGGGGCAAGCATGGAGAAACCTATAGGATATAGTGTTAGGTGAGGTTAGGATGGTATGATGGGTTTTGGAAACTTGGAGCATTTACAACTGGTGGGACACAGGGAAGTTGGAAACAGACAGGGCAAGCATGCATCTGCCACGACGAGTTTACTAGGAGTCTAGTGTGTGGCATGTTAAAGAGGACTCGGATGGGGCTCAGAGTGCATGACTATAAGGAAGAGAAATGAAGAAAGAGGGTTCTGGATATGTGGGACCCGGGTGGGGCTGTCTATTCATGGTGTGGTCATGGGAGCCTGCAGAAGGGAGGCTCCTGTGACCCTAGGATGCACTGCTAAAATATAACTAAAATAGAAGTTGGATGAGGGCTGACAGATTCTGTTGGTTTGCTTCATTAGGTACATTAGACAGTGGAGTTTCCAAGTGGGTACTCTCATTATGTGTTCTTAGTAAGAGGTTGGCATTTGTATGGCATGGCTGTCTCATGTACCACCTTACCTTCTGGTACCTGTCCTTTGTAAAACCCCAGCAGAATCATACGTATGGAGAGGGGGTGGAGTGATGCATATGTTCATTCAGAGATATGTCTTCAAATTAATACTGCTACTAATAAATAATGAACTAAATGTAATAGCAATAGCAAACATTTATTGAGCGCTTACTATGCACCAGGAACTGTGCTAAGCACTTTACACTTTCAATACATTATCTTATTTAGTCTTCACAGCAATTGCCCTTGAGGTAGGTTCTGTGTTTATTTTCATCTTACAGGTGAAGACCCTGTGGCTTACTACAACTGAGCCACATCACATTCTCGTAGTTTTTTGATCATGCCTAACTCCTTCCTGCCTCTGGACTTTTACATATTCCTGTTCTCTATCCCTGGAAAGCTATTCCTACCCTCCTAGTCACCCTTCAGGTCTCACCGTAAGAATCATTTTTTCAGGAAGCCTTCCCCTAATCCCCTTAAAAAGGTTATGCCTGCTTTGCTATGTACTCTCATAGCACCTTGCACTCTTTCTTTACAGCACGTGTTACAATTTGTAGGTTTACTTGTTTATGTCTGTCTTCCTGACTAGACCATATCAGGAGGAGAGGAACTACACCTGTCTTATTTACTGTTATGTCTCTAAAGATGAAAAAGTGCTCAACAAATACTCGTTGAATTAATGAATGAATTAATGAATTTGTTCAGGGTCAAAGAGGAAGTAAAGGATTCTGCATATAAAACAAGGTTGGTCTGACTTCAGGACCTGAAGAACATGTTATCTGCATGTCTTGTGCTACATTGCAACGATAAGGAACAGAGCTGATTCCATACTTCGTCTGGGAATTGGAAAGAGATTTAGAGGAGCAACAGCCTGTGCTGGGTTGCAAGAGTTGGGTATCTCTGCAGTTGACACCAGAGCCCTGGTGTAGAGGCCTATTAGAAAGGTCTTCCATTTTCTCTTTTGAGAACAGAGGGAGCTCTAGGAATGACAAACTAAATTATGTTCTGTTCCTCCTGCTGAGCAAGGAAGTTAGTTAGATGGCTGACCGTGAACGTGTCTTTCCAAAAGAAAAAGTGTGCTTCCTCACTGATCCCTTTCTCCCTAACATCCCACATTCCTCCTCAGCAGCTCCCTGTTGAAGTGCTGGGAAAAGGCAATGCAGCTCCAACTACTCCAGAGAGAAGGAAAGCAGCAGTCCCCAAAGGTCAGCTGAAGAGTCAGGGAGAGGAAGGCTAAACCTGTGCTCTAGGCAACTTGGACGAAGCCTGTGTGACTTGTGGCCCCACTAGAGCCCTGAGCCTGATGGATTTCTGACTATGTAGCTAGGGATTCAGTGGCTGAGCACCACAGTGACTTGAAGGTAAGATAAACTTGGGTTCTTTTATTATCTTAAGTCTTTCATTAAAGTCCTCTGGGGAGGGAGTCTGCTCTGATGGCTCTGATAAGCTCCTTGTGTCTGGGCCTGGTGGGTTCAGCCTCTGATTGTTTTTTCAGCATGAACAACATTCGGCTGTGGCTGGTAGGGAGGGGAAGGGGAGTCTTGTTGCCATCAGAACTGCTGTCAGGGTTGGCCCTGGGTTGAGCTTTGTTCAGAACCACAGAGCAGTGAAGCCACCCCAGCTCTTCCCTCCCCTCACTCCCACCTCCCTGTTGCCAAACTTAGAGCTATCTCTTAGATGATAGGAGTCAAAGGTTTCACACATAAAATCTATGTCTTTGAGAAAAACAAAACTAAACTAAAACTCTGTCAAGGTTTCACATAGGATCGCAGTGGCCACCAGTTCTTATGCCAGATGTTTTGAGGCTGCGGAAACTCCTAGGGTAGTGGTTCCTAACATTTTGGGAGATCCTCTGAGAACCAATGGAAGACCAAATGTACACACACATAAAAATTTGCATACTGTTTTGGGAGTTCAGGCCCAAAGGGCCTTCCATGGACCATTAAGGACCTCGTGAACCCCAAGTTTGGAAACTCTGGTGTACAGTGTTTTTCTTGGCCTGGAATAGCAGTTGTGGAGCATTCCTAGGTCTTATATCCTCTTTCTCCTAGGACACTATAGGTGCCCAGGAGAAATCTGGGGGCCCCGTGGAGTATGTAATTAGTAAATAATGCCACCACATTCGGTCACTTTTATTTAGCATTCACCCTGTTCCATCCAAATGATGCAATATCCTTCTCAAGGCTTTGTCTAGCCTCTGCTTAAACACTTCCAGTGACAGGGTACTGAGTATCTTTCTTAAGATACAGCCTAGTTTGTCATTGTGCATATTTAAATGTACTGGGAACTTAATAGTTCAGATGATTCTCATATGTAATGCATTTGCTTTCTCTAGCCCGGCATTTGCATCATATACATATTTGCTAAAGGTGTCTATGTCTTTGTCCATTCATTCATTTACTCATTCATTCTTTCAACCAACCATTCATTTATTCAGCAACCATTTCCTAAGTGTTTGTTTTGTTCCAGCAACACCCTAAACACTGGGAGGGGATGAAAAGATGAATAGTAAACAGTCTCTGTGCATGTTTTCATTCAAAACCAGAGGTCCAGAGCTTACTACTCTACAATTTCCTCTTGGTTGGCACAAAATCCATTACTTTAGCACTTTGGGGATATGGTGTCAATCAGCTGCTGATTGCTCTAGTGGTAGTAGGTCATCCATCTTACATTTTAATTTCCAGAATTTATCTTTTCCCTCTTGTTGACCGTGACAACAGATGCCCACTGACATTTGCTGGCAATGTGCCCCATTCATTGTTATTCCTAAAGCTCAGTACGAGAGTGCCTCCCCTATGAACCCCTTCTGCATCTTGGAACCCTTCTTCTGTTCTTTTTCCCTCTACTTCTACCCAGGGGAAAAGGGTAAGGCCTGACCCTAGGATATGGAATCTTTCCCTTTTCATTACATTGGCATTTTCATTGTAAATCCTACCCTGTGTAGTATGGTGCTTGTGGCATTGCCAGGCCCATGTCAACTGCCTCACTAGAGTAACACTGGCCCTACTCACAGGGAAGTGCCAGCTTCCTATTGGTTAAAACAGATCTCACTTATCTCACAAGCCCTCAGAAGTTGGGGCTGTGTATCAGAAGTTCTAGGTAGCTGACCATAGAGAATATAGGTAAAATTTTGGTTTTAAAATAAAGGTGTGATGCACATTCAAAATGTGATAAAAAATGTCACACAGCTGATTTTTACCCTCCTCCCAGAGACCTCTAGAGGTGGTGTTTCTTCCCTGTAGCCCAACACAGACATTGCCATCAGCCTCTTGGCTCTCTAAATCCTCCTGTTGGTTCACCGCAGTGGGCATTACCCCTTTCAGGAAACTTTCCCTGCTCACCCCAGGCCTGTGTGATCTCTGCCTTGGTGGTTCCGTGGGCAAGCATTCTAGTCTGTGATCACATACACTGTGCAACTTAGCACTTTCTATCAATCATACAGTCGTATTTGCTCTTTCATGTGTGTATGCTCATATGTGTGGTTTCTCTGTTGGGTACTTAGATTTGGACGAACTTTTATAGAGTTTTTGGTTTTGATTTTTAAGTGAGCCGCTACCTAAGCTATTTGTTTTACCAATCAGTTGGGGAAGTAGTGGATGTGACTGAGGAGCACCAGGAGGAATGATCCTAAACCCAAAACCTTCTCCCACCAGTACTTCATGGTGCCTGAGTACGCAATGAGACTTTTATTCCTTTGGTTCTTGTTTCCGGACAGCATTTGCTTTGAAAATGCAAAAAACCCTATACTCCCACCTCAGGAAATATCAGTCAAGAGGCCAGGGATTTCAAAGCAAGATATCTCCGAGGCTGCTCTGGAGAAGAGGAAGCTCCAAGAACGCCTTCCCCACTTCAACTAGAGCCACTCTTATTTTATGGACTGAATTTATCCTAAAACTTTCCTTATAGACCATTCAGATGCAAAAAGAATTCTTCTTGAAAACCATTCTTTTAGGGCACTAGATTTCAAACTTTATTGTGCATAGGAATCCTCTGGAAGGCTTGTTAACATGCGGATTGTTGGGCCCCACACCCAGTGATTCTGATTTGGCAGGTCTGGGGTACGACCTGATCTCTTACATTTCTAACAAGTGCCCAGATGCTGCTGCCGGTGAAGAGACCATATACTCTAAGAACTGTTGCTCTCTAGGAGAAACACTGGCAGAGGAGGGGGCTGGGGGTTTGGAGAGGGAGTGGGAGAACACCTCCAGAAGGGAAGTTGACTGGTTCAAAAAGAATCATTCTCCCTATTGATTGTTGTTTTTTTTGAATCCCGTCATCTTCATATGTTAAGTAAGAAGCCACCAATTAGGGTTTCTGACCTTCAGGCTTTGGGCCCTAACCAAATCCCAAAGGAGGGTTTCTCTATACTTAGTCCTAAGCACAAATGGGTGCTTCCATAAGGGCTGTTGGTCCGGGCCTTCCTGAAGCTTTGATTCACCACTAAATTTAAAGTCATAGAACTAGAAGGAACTTCAGATAGGGCCCCTAGATGATAATGCTAATATTGTAGATAGTGGGTCACCTAGCCTAGGCAGTGTGATGCCAACACCAAGAGATTCTAATGAGTAGCGAAAGAAGCTAACCAACCTTCTAATCCTAAGTGTACAAATGAATAGAATTAGACAGTGGTTACAATATAAAGACAATTTTATTGCCAATAAAAGCCTTTACTAACTCATTTATCCTGTTTCAGTAGGACCTTATTCTTTCTGATGAAAATCCAGTCATAGCATCTCTCATTAAAAATAAAATTATTTTGAAATAAATAAATATATAAAATAAATAGCATATACATTTCATAAATAGTTTGTCCTTATGCACAGTATCCATGCTTACATTTTAATATCATTTTCTTACAGCCTACCCCATCTCCCACTTCCAATGGCAGGGAAACTGCATGTCAGGACAGATGAGAAATCTGCAGAGCCAGTGCAGGGATGGCTTGCAGCAGGGCTGTAGCCCCAAGGATTTTCTTAATGAGACTTCTCCAAAGCTCTGTAGGTAGCATCTATGGCAGATTCCTTGGTCTTTCATTTACCCACTGTCAAGGTATTTGGGTAGATTGTGGGGCAAGACACCTCTGGCCCTTGGTGGGGGCCCCCATTCTTTCTTGTGCCACCTCAGGGGAAAGAACATGAGTAAAGAAAAAAGTATATACAAGATTCCCTCTAGACCTCCCCCTCCCCCCACATCCCTCCCCAAAATAACCCAACCTTGATATACACTTTGAACAACAAGGGAACAGCTGGGTCGAGTTGAACAGTAAGTGCTTCTCTGTTATCTAAATTGATAGGAAAGAAGATTGAAAAGCTATGAGTATAGTGCTTCCAGAGACAACTGTGGCCCCAGAGTATACAGGTCACAGAGGTCACACTAGGGGTCCGTTACCTATAGCGGAAAAGGTCTCTGGACATGGAGGGCAACTTAGAAGGATCTACTGGCCTGGGTAAAAAGTGAGTGAATTTCTGGTGTCGTTTAGTCCTGTATCCCTCCCGGGGTGAGCCGTCTTTATTCAGGGCCACATAATACTGTCTCTCCGAGTCCGAGTGTTTGTACAAGGTGGAGGCATAGGTGTTGTACCAATTTTCTTCAAACTGTTCCCGGAAAACACATTCACGTGTGAGTTTCTTCTGTGAGGGTGAGAAAATAAAGCAGAGCCCATTATATGACTATTTCTCCCATCCCAGCTTGCTGGTGGAGAAACTAAAATAGTAACAGCACATCGATATTAGAATATTTCAGTCCTATCTCCCGGTATTCCTGAGGCATCTTCTTTCCAAACAGCACAAAACAGCCCTGTCGGTATCACGTCCACCCTCTTTTGTGAGCCACGCAAAAATGTTTCCGGTGATATTTTTTTCTGAAGGCAGGAGACTGAAAGAGATGGGCTCACCTGGCACTTTGAGCCTGAGAATTTCTGCTATGGCCTCCCAGTGCCCCGCTGGCACCCTTGAGTTTTCTCCCTACTTAGGGCTAATGATGTTCAAATCCACTGAGATTGCAGTCAACCATGTCAACTGACAGGCAAAGGCCTCGGATCTATATAAAGCTCCATGGGAGGTGAGCTGTGATCTCTCCTAATGAAGGGTCTCAGGCCTGTCAGTTGGAAAGCTCAGAAAAGATCTCCTTGAAAAGTTCCTCCAATCTGGCTACTTCAAGCTGGCAGCTCCTGGGTCTCTTGCCTCTGTCCCTTCTCACACTTGATCCAACCACCATACTACTTGCTGGGGTTTTGCCGATACTGAGTGCTGGGGACAGGCCTATCTCTTAGGTGTCAGGGAAGAATGTGCTCTGATTTCATGGGGTGCAGGCAGCCAGAAAGTATGCTCTGTGACTCAAAAGCCAAAGCCAGGAGTTGGGATCATCCTCTGAAAGGGTTAAGATCAGCAAAGTCACCATTCCCCAGCTCTGGGCTGGCTTCCAAAATAGTGAACATGCACTGCAGCCAACCCAGTCCTAGCTGGGGACTTTAGGGCTGTCACCAGACCCTGGAACCCTCACTCTTCATTTGTTTGTTTATTTTGTTTGGCCTTTGGGATTCAGCTGAAGCAATCTGGACATCGAGGACTGTGTCGTTAATCTCAGAATCCTCAATCTGAAGGCCAGCTCTCCCACTGCCTATTTTTGTGCCAGCCAGTTGGCTACTCCTCTGGGTACCCATCACAAATCAGATGTGCTCCTTGGGCGAGTTAATGCCCCAAACCCTTACCATCTACTGACAAACCAGTACAGCTTCCTATTATTATCAGATGAGCTGGCCCTCTAATGGAGAAGGCGAAAGCAAATGTACTACAGAAAAGCTTCTGTTTTGATGGAGGCTGAATGAGTGAAAGTGTTATGTAGCAAGTTCCTGGGCAGTCAAGAACTGACTAGAAGACACTAATCCTTTAAAGTTGCCAAAAGTGCTTTCAAGTGCTAGATGAACGTTTTGCCTTACATTGTCCAAACACTTGTGGTAACAGCTTCCGAGGACAAAAAAACCTTAAACTTACCGACCCATAGAGTTCTCCTCGCTCGTTCATTCCTAAATACAGGCCAGAGTCCACTCCCCGGATGCTGATCAGCCCCACAGCCAGGCTGATAAACTCCAGAATTCCTAGAGCAAAAAAGTGAATGCCATTTCCATCACTGATATCAAGCTAAGAGGAAACTGTTCAGGTGACATGAGCTACTAGTCCTTTATGCCCAACTGGAGGCCAGCTCTGTGTGCCTTTGGTGAATTACCTGATGAAACCATCTTTTGCAGTAAGAATGGAACCTCAGAGAAGGCACTGAGTCTCTCTGGGCCTCGGCTTGTCCATAGGTAAAATGGGGGACACAATCTCTGCCTCTATTCAACACTCTTAGGCATATTATAAGGAAAAGACCATGAGAAGGCTTTGGCTACAGAAGCTCCATAATTACAAGGTACTATTGCTGTTAAATACCACCATTTCAAGAACTGGGAGGGCAGCTTTCAAAATGAAAGAACGTGGCCAGGTTTCTGTATCTTCCCAAAGTCACTTCCCTCCTCCCCAGAGCACACAGCATTACCTTGCTGTCCTCTAGGCTGAACTTGTTTTGCAGCCTCTTAGCTCTCATGTCCTTAAAGCCACATGAGGCTGTCAACTGCCTGTAACTGACTCTAACAAAGGCCACACAGGCCACTCACCAAGTTTGTTCCTCCAGCCTATGGCAGGAAGCAAAATTTGGCCTGGTGAGAGCTTTCTCCTCAGAAGTACTCTTGGCCAGTGCAGCCTCAGGCTGACAAGCCTGTCATTCTCCCCTTCCCTCTTGAGGATTTTAAATTTATCTATGGCAAAGAGTTGGCAGGTAGTATTAGACTTGATACTGATGTGAGATGTTGCAGCTTTAAGGGAAAAGGGAAGAGATTCAGAAATGTCCCTCTAGCTGACAAAGTTAGAGGTGAGGATTTGAAAACGTTTTCATTTACCCAGCCGCAGTAGGGGGGAGAAAAGAAATCGACTACTAAGAGGGAAAAAAGAACCAGAGCTGAAATCCTGGTGATACTGAAGACTTCACAGTTTTGTTCTAAGATAGCACATCTATTATTTGGATACAGATGTAATGGTCAACTAGATTTCTCTTTGCTGTTCTCTAACCATGTTTTTCAACATACAGACCAAAACGTGATACTATTGACTCACACAGGCATCCAAAGGTATGAAATGAGCTCATATCTGGCTGTCTTTCTCATCCAAAAATGTAATTCTTAAGGGTAATAATAGTCTATGTAATCTACACAGGGAGTGCGACTGATTCCTTAAAGATCGCTTTAAAAAATTAAGTGGGCAATTGTGAAATCAGGTTCAGAACTCCAGTGGGAAGTCTCCTGAAGAGCCCCAGTGACTTGGGCTGGTGGGTGGGCATTCAGGTATGGAAGCTTTTAGGGCACACTCGGACCTATTTGGAGAATGTAACGCTCTTCTGCTGCCATTGTAGAGAACACTCAGAACGTGGCCTTTGGCCTCTAGCATTGACATCCTCCAAGTTTTAGTCTCAGTCTGGTTGTTACTAACTCTTGCAGTACAAAAAAAGAGTTTTGGGAAAGGATATTGACACAAGATGGTAGCAGGGGAAGGGAAAATACCTGGTGCCAAGTAGGGCTTAAGCAGATACTGATTTTAGTGGACCAAAACCTTTAGTTACACTGCACAGGGTTCTGATTTTGGTTCTGCCCTGTTTAACATTTTAATAAATGACTTATAGGAGGACATAGGGGGACTGTTTACCCTAGTTGCAGAAGACATACAGCTGAGAGGGCGACAATAAAAATCCAAAGAGATTCCAAGAGAATGGAAAAATGGGCTGACTCCAACAAAATAAGCTTTAATTAGAATAAATGTAAAGTCCTGCACTTTGGTCCCCAAACCAGTTACCCAAGATGTTTTGTGTTGGGGGTTTTGTTGGGGGAGGGTGAGCCTCAAATACAGTGTGAGTCAATCATACTCCTTATTTCATGGCCTATTATCATAATTGGTCTGCGTAAAGGCTTTTTTATTTATCTATCTCTTTCTTTTTATTTCCATACGCTTCTCCCCCTCGCCTCCCCCCTTCAGGCAACCACGTATATTTTCTTGAAAACATGGACTGTTCTTTTGTGTTTTCATGCATTTTTACTAAATGCAAGTCTGCTCAGCTTTGGAATGGGGAGACGTGGCTTAGCAAAACATGCACAACAATGGCGTACAGAATTTGATTGAACAAGGTAACCTCAGTATGGCTGATTCATGAGATTATTAAAAAGCTAATGTGAAGCTAGTCATGTAAAAATTAAAAATTGCTAAAAGCTAACGTAAAAAAAATAGAAAAAAAAAGAAAAAAAAACTAATGTGATCTAAGGCTGTATTGATCAAGATCTAGTAACTGGCATAAGGGAGGGGATTGCCCCATTCTGCTCTGCCTCAGTTCACAATGAGAGTGCCGTTTTTAGTTCTACTGTGTTTAAAGAGGGCTATGGAAACACAGGAGGGTGTTCAAAGGAGAGTGGCCAGTATGGCCAGGAAACGAGAAGCCAGGTCATGATTCAGTTCTGGGTGCTAAACTTTGAGGGATACCAACCCGCTGAAGCCTTCGGTTCTTTGCTTAGGCAGCTTACTTCTGAGCTTCTGAGTCTTAGTTCCCTCATTCGCTATCTCATGTCTCTGACCACCCTGAGCTCATTAAGTAGCAGAGGGCAGCTTGTGATCTCACCATCCAAAACCTGGTATGAGAACAAATCATGAAACCCAAGAGGTGGGGCCATTTGAGTCACCACCGTTTTTCTCCAGCTCTCTGTTAACCCTGATGCCAAAGGACAGATCATAGAGGAAGTCACTTGGGTTGTGTCCAGTAACAGGGGTCTCCAACAGCTGGAATCATCCCTGCCCAGCTGTCTTTGGGCATCATTTCCCTTTGCCAACTTTCCTATTAGCTGGATTCAAACTGTGGGAACCCAGTGGCACATGATGATGGAACAGATATTCCTAAACCTTCTCCTGAATTCCAGCCAGCATGAAGGGAGACAGAAAACAAGCCATTTTCACATTTTCCCAACTACAGCTGGAGAGGGGTGTTAACAGCAAAACGTTGAAGCAAAGTATTAAGTAGACAAAGTTTGTCCTCAGTACTTTCACCCCCTTCAAGGCCCAGGACCTCCCTCTCCCCTGCCTCATTTGACCTGTCCACCTCAGGTTCTGGCCTGTGTTCGACAGTTTCCAGACTCTTCTCTTCTTACACCTTTTGCCCCATGGCTTCAGTGAAAACAGATCTGTTCTGGGTCCCACTGCTTCAGAACCTAGCTAGATGACTGGCCTAGTATGTCATTTAATCTGGCTCCATAACTCGCCCGAATGCCCTCAGCCATCCTTTCAGCCCTTCAGGGCCAAGACAGTGCTGTTTTGGCGCCTTGCCAAATAAGAACCATATCGCTCACAAACCAAAGCAGCTGCACGAGCCTGTTCCATCCCACCTGGCGGGAGGCCTCTCCTCCAGCCTGGCTCCCAAGCTCCGCTCTGCCAGCCCACAGGTGCCCCTCAGGAATGTCAGGATCCCTGTGAACCTCATGTAAATGCCACCAGCCAGCCAGGCGGGGATTGAAATACTCCTGGCTACTGATTGCAGAATGGGGGGGTGGGGTGGGGGTGGAGGAGGGGAGGGGAGGGGGAGCATAGGCTGTGCCAACAGGTTATTATTTGGAGTCGAGGCTGCTCTTGGGCTCAGCCTGACTCATTCTGAACACATGGATTCCAGGGTAATCCTTGGGGGCCCTGCTCTCCAATTACAACAAATAGCTATTTACTTTACATGGCCTTTGGAGACTACCTCCTCCCCCCAAGCAGAAATCTATAATATTTTATATCTTAAGTCTGGCCTACTTTACCCTGCTGGAATGTTGACTGCTAAAGCACTTATGGAATGTTAAAGTTTCGATTTATTGAATACCCTGGCTGATTAACTCAAATGTGGAGGGAGGAGAGAGTTAGCAAACTCAAACGCCACCTCTTTCTTTGCCAAAAGCTAAACTGAGAAAGAGTAAATGTGTGCTTGCAAGTTGGCAGGGGACGTTACAAAGACACAGCTTTGACCAGTTATCATTTCCTTTACAGGAAATACACGGAACTGCCAGGAAGCCAGGGAAGGAGGAAAGGGAAAAGGTGATGCAGAGGTGGTCTCAGTCAGTATGTGTGTGTGTGTGCGCGCTGAAGGCAAAACCCAAAATGAAACAGTTAAGCAGCAATGAAAACACCCCTTCCTCCCGCCAGTTTTATTTCCTTTGGTTTCTCCTTAAACTTAACACCCTTAGCAGACCTGGGAGATGAAAAGAAATCAAGATGTGTCCTTAGGGAGGTAATTAAAGACCATATCCCAAGAGCCTATTACTGCTTTATGTTGACCTTGTAGGTTACTGGGCTCAGTTTAGGCACAGAGTCAGACGAACACTTGTAGCTGCTGGGAGTCAAGCTCACAGTTTCTCCACCTCTGCAGCCCCCACCTCACAGTTCTCCATCATTTCAGAATTTTTATTCTACATCTCAGGAATGAGCTACCCCAATATCTTTAGGCCATTTCTGGGAGCTTTGGGGGGCTCTGAGGCCAGGGTGGGAGTCCCATTCCTTCTGAAGAGGAACAAAAGGGGACTGCAAAGTCACTAGTGATGGAAGGGAAAGGAGCTAAGTTAACCCTCCCTCTCCCCTCACCCCACCCCACCCTGTCACCCTTTTGAGGACCTGCTGCAAGTTTATACAGACACCTGCACCCCTCCATTACCCCCACCCCACACACAACCTACTGTACTCCAGCTCTCCAAGTGCATTTTTCCAAGATGACATAGACCTCATTAGGGTTCCTGCTTGCTCCCAGCAAGGAAGACCAGCCCTGGCCCTAAGTTGTTTGCTAGACTTAGCCTTGCCCAGGAACAGGCCTCTGCCCTGCTCCCCGTCCACCCTAGACTTTTTATGGTGCACTGGGGTGCAGCTCTAGCAAGGCACGGGGAATAGGAAGATAGGGAGGTTTGGGGGAAGTGAAGGAGGATGGGAAATAGATGGGAAGAGTATCACGCCTGACGGTAGGCAAAGCCTCTCACTGGCTTAGATGGTGTCTTTGGCCCATAGGGTCCTTGGGAGGAAGTAGAGGGCATTGGGAGATGCGGGGACCCAAGGAAAGGTAGCTGTCAGAGCACCGGAATAACAGTTTAGTAGAGGATAGGAAACTGAAAATGAAAATGGCCAAATTATTGAGGAGTGAACACATTTGCTTAGAAACCCAATGATCTCTGTCCCAGGTCAAGGTTTATATTAACTGTGTTCTGTATGTGAGACAGGCAGCTGTGCCCTTTGAACAATCTGCAGAGTAGCAGGCAGAGAAAATCCTGGATGGAGGCTGGGTGTCTTCTGCCCTGGGCCCAGGAGACACCTGTCTTGGGGGCTGGGAGTGGGCCCAGAACGGTTTCCTCACTGAGGCAAGGAGTCCAGAGGTAGCTCCGGCAAAAGCTGCCCCAGGGCTTGTGCCCTTACACAGTGGCCACCGGGAGGCTTTCCTAGTTTCTCTAATACCCAGCTCCCGCCGTGCTGTCTGGGTTGGCCCTCAACACGGGCAGAGCAACACAGAGGCAGGCAGGTACCACGGCTGCCGCGTCCCCGCGGGCCAAAATCGACTTGGGCGCGGGCCGTCCACAAGCCGTATCCACGGCCCACGAAGGCTCCAGCTTCAGGTAATCTGCCGCGACAACCCAGCTGCCCTGGAGGCTCAGCCTCACGCTGTAGCCACGGTCCCCGACCTCCTCGGCGGATGCTCCTATCCCTCTCCCAGCTCCACCTGCTTTCCTCGGAAGCGCAGCGTCCAGGTCCCAGAACAATCCCCTAGCTCCCGGGGGAGGGAGGGTGGAGTGGGGAAAGGAGAAGCCGCACCTCAAGGCGCCCCCGCCTCCTCCCGAGAGTGTCTGAGGGTGTCAGGCGCCCCGACGCCGCTGCGCGGCTCAAGTCCGCACCGTCGCGTCCCGCCTGCCCCGCGTCCCCGGCGGCCTCCCGCCTCGAAGGGCTCAGGCGGCGCCGAGCCGAGGGGCGGGGGGGGGGGCGGTCCGCGGGCCCCAAGCCGGAGCCTCGAGCCGTCGGCTCCCCAGCGCGCCGTCTGCTCGCCTCCCGTCCCTCCCGGCCGCGTCCTCACCGAAGCGGCTGTGGTCGTGGCGGGTGCCGTGCACCGTGCCGTTGGGGAAGATCTCCAGGTGGAAGCCGGTGCGGCAGTAGAGCTGGCGGCGTCGCAGGATCCCCTTCAAGTGGGCGAAGTCGGTGGGCGAGCCGCGCTGCAGCTTCCCCTCGATCTGGCCCAGGCGCTCGTTCAGGAAACCTGGGGAGTCAGCTAAAGGCACGTTCCCCAGAGACGAGGAGAAGCCGTGCAGATCCCAGTCCAAGGAAGCGAAGACCCCCCCCACCTCAGCCATGGCGGGGCGCGCGGGGCCGAGTCGGGGCCGCGGGGCGCGAACTGCCTCTCCCCGCCGCGGGCGCGGGCGACTCGGCGGCGCTCGCTTGCTAGCTCGCTCCGCGCTCTGCCGAGCTGCAGTCGACGTCTGTTCTTGTCCAAGGAACTTCTCAGCGGCGGGGAGCGTGGGGCAGCGCGCTCCTGACCTTGCGCTCAGTCAAAGTGCCGCTTCCCCTCCGCATCCATCTCCCCAGGCCTCTCATAGCTGGCTTCGTCGAGCTATCAGATGCAAACGGCACTTTATATACATACCCACTCCCCTTACATTGACATATTGGATATTTAAATACAAGCCACACCTCAATGGCATCCCCTCGGAGATTGGTGTGTGGGTTCTTTTTTTTTTTTTCCTCCTCGTATCCTTTTGGCTCTTTTTGGGAGAGGGGGGTGGAGTGGGAGAGAGAGCAAGCGAGCTTCACTCCCTCTTTTATTATGAAAAAATGGCAGGAAAAAGCTACACATTGCAGTGAGGCATAACTGCTTTTGGCAGGTTTTTCTGAAACTGCTGATGAAATAACGGAGCCCAGTGCGTGGAGGCTGTTGGCGTCCACTGCCACTCAGGCCTGTTGCGTGGAGGTCTGCCTGTTGCGCTGGGGCAGCACCCACCTCCCACGCGGCCTCCGGCTGCTCGCCTTTGGAAAGTGGCGTGAGACCCGGGCTGGGGGGTTCACGCGTTCGTGAGCCTCTCTTGTTCCCCGGCCGGTCGGAGGCTGCAGAAGGGGCGCCTGGCCTGGGTCAGTGGCTCCCTGGTTTCTTTGTTCTGTGGCCCCCTAGTCCCACTCCCCACCTGTAGGTCGGCAGGGGGGCTGAGGAAGTGAAGAATCCGGAAACGCATGCAGTTGCAAAATGTGGGATTGGGGGTGTTGGCGGTTCCTGTAGGCACCCAGGCTGGGGGCCTTAAGGGGTCTGGGAGGAGCGGGAAGCCCCACGGAGGAAAGAAGGCTTTTTTTTTTTTTAAAGGGACGTTACAGCTTAGGAAAAGGAGGGGGAAGTAAGAAATAGAAAGCGATCTTTTTGAAAAATGATCTCCTCTGGCTTTCTGGGCGCGCTTTTACAAGGCTCTCGAGAGCAAGCTTGATGAGAGACCATTGGAAGTCTGGTGGGGGTTTTCCCCCACCTCTTTTCTTGTTGGAAACAGGTGTTTCCTCGCTCTGTCCTGTGCCCTCCTCGGAGATATTCTATCAGGAGGAGCGGCAGTTGGGGCGGGAACTGGAGGCAGCCAGGGCAACGGGCAGCGTTGAGAAGACCTGGGGAGCAGGTGCCCGGCCTGCCCCGCGCCCCGCGCCCCTACCCGGCACCAGAACCCTGGGGCCCCTCTCAGGGCCTCGCGCTCAGCGTCCTGCTCGCCTGCCTATTAAACTGCGTTGTCTGCAGTTTGCACCCGCATGGGGGCTCTGGCTACCTTCCCTGGCTCCGGGTCCCGCAGGAGAAACTGAAAGAGCGAGCACCCCATCCCCGCCACTCCTTTGCAGCGCCTCCTGCTGGAGAACCCGTGTCTCGCGGCGAGTTGGAATTCAGTCTCCAGGAGAGGATAAAACCGACTCAGCTCAATTCAGTTAGTGCAATTTGAGGTCCTGCTCCTCGGCTCACACGGGCACCCTGTGCTCAGTCTCCAGAACTGTAGCAATTCTTGGTTTGGAACATCGTGGCTTGGTTCTGGTGTGCCTCCCTAGCTCAGACAGAACCTCCAGAGCCAAGCACAAGGTCTGGCACGTGGTAGGTGCTCAGAAATCATCTTCTGGTGTGCACCCAGCAGTGGGGAACACAGATGCAAGTAATCTTCCGACTCTACAGGACACAGAAATGCAAAAGATGGCGTCTGCATTGGAGTATTTATGGATGAAATGGCAGGCTATCAACGATTTGCTTTAAAATAATCTAGAGTGAGAAAGCAGGAGGAATGGGGGTTTAGATGAGATAATAACATTGTTCATGTTACTAATTATTGAAGCTGGGTGATGGGTACATGGGTGTTCATTATATATTTCCTCTAATCTCTCTATAAACACACAAACGTGAAATTTCCGTAATAAAAGCTTTAAAAAATGGGACCGACATGAAACAACAAAGAAATCCTTCTTTCCTTCTTCATTCTTCCCTTCAAAGAGTTTGTGGATTTAGTGAGGAGGTGGGGAAGGTGGCGCAGAGGTTAAGCTAAGTATATAAATGACTAGAATGCAGGCAGTTTAAGGTGCACAGTACTGTGTGGATTCAGAAAGCAGAGAGAAGGTTGATCTCGGGGTTTAGAGCCGGGTTCTGGACCAAAGTGGCCTGTGTGATGGATGGGCCTTGAAGGGAAGATGGGGAAGATCTTGCAAATTCAGATGGGCCACTTCCAGGAAGGGGAAAATAGTAACGAAGCAAGTGGACAAATTTTAATTGGTAAAGACTAATTCCTGGGGGTTTTGGTGAATGTCAAATGAAATAATGTTGATGAAACTGCTTTGAGAAGTATGTGATGTAAAGGAGTTAGATGTCTCTATGATTATATAAATCACACATTGATAATGGTCAAAGCCCATTTCTTCAACAGTCACTTCAGGGAATTTCTACATTCTTTGTCCCCCAATATTCCCAAGGTCACCAATTGCAGTTGCATATCTGGAGTCCTACTTGTCCAAATGTCAGAGATATAAGCATTCCATTGCCCTTCTTGGGTTCTTTTTTTTTTCATTTTTTTAAACATGTTTATTGGAGTACAATTGCTTTACAATGGTGTGTCAGTTTCTGCTTTATAACAAAGTGAATCAGCTATACATATACATATGTTCCCATATCTCCTCCCTCTTGCGTCTCCCTCTTTTGAGATTCAGCTGACTGATAATTCTGTTTAAGTAATGTTTCCATGAAGTATCCCAATTGACAGAGCACTTTCATGAAAGTTAGTTATTTAATTTTCACAACCTTGTGGAGTAGGCGGTACCATTATCCCTATTTTAGAGGTGAAGTTAAGTGACTAGCACAGAATCATATAGCTAATAAGGAGCAGAGTCATCATTTAATCTCAGATCCACTGGGGACAATTTACTCTCAATTTATGGGCCTTGGGATTATGCAAAGATTGGCATGTGAAGGACAGTGAGATTTCAGAATATTTTTGTTTATCGAATATCCTCAGCAGGACACAACCTCAGGGCAGCATTGTGCTGGATGTATGGGATGAGAGGAAAATGTACATAAAAAAAGAAGCGACCCTCTCTGGATTCAGGATGTCACTTGTAAAGTGAAGATAACTGTACCCTTTCACAGTGGTATTATGAAGATGAAATAAAATAACTGATGGAAAGTGCCCAGCATTCTGTCCAGCACACGGAAGATAGCTCAACACATCTGAGGTTCCGTCCTCCTTTCCCAATATCTCACAGGGCTAATGTGAAAAATTAAGCAACCTATGTGGAAAGGACATGGAAAAATAAAACTCCATAAAAAAAATGGGAGTTCTGACTCAGGCTGTAAGTGACCAGAGGCTGAGGGCAGCCTGTTGGGATCTGTTCCTTGAGGAAGGAGATGGTGAAGCTAATACTTCTGATGCTCACCTCCCCCTCCCCCTGCCCCAACACACACCTCGGAGAGGGGAAAAGATGTCTGGAATTGTTGCTCTGCCCAGTTCTTCATTTTCCCGACAGCTTATAAATGTTTTTTCCTTCCTAGTACATTTTCCCTGATAACGGGCAGCAGGAGCTGTACTGCTTGGCAAATCCAGCAGGGAGTGCAGTTAACTCCATCACTTGCTCCAGTTTATTTAGTACTTACTTTGGGTTAAGCATTGCCCTGGGCGCTTTACATGCATTATCTCCCTAAGCCTTATCAAAACTCTAAGGAAGAGTTTTGTTTTTTGTTTTTTGGCCACACCATGCGGCTTGTGGGACCTTAGTTCCCCAAGGGATTGAACCTGGGCCCTCGGCAGTGAAAGCGTGGAGTCCTAACCACTGGACCACCAGGGAATTCTCTAAGGCAGCGGTCCCCAACCTTTTCGGCACCAGGAACCGGTTTCGTGGAAGACAATTTTTCCACGGACCGGGTGGGGGTGGGGAGAGGTGGTTTTGGGATGGTTCAAGCGCATTACATTTACTGTGCACTTTATTTCTATTATTATTACACTGTAATATATACTGAAATAATTATACAACTCACCATAATGCAGAATCAGTGGGAGCCCTGAGCTTGTTTTCCTGCAACTAGATGGTCCCATCTGGGGGTGATGGGAGACAGTGACACCCGAAGTGTGTTGCTTATGTCCAGTCTACTCCGTGACCTCGTTTTGGCTTCTGTCACTGCAGAAAACCCTGCTTCACAAAGAAAGGATGCTGGAAATAGAAGCAGGCTTTTCACTGCTTTTGCGGCAATCTCATGATATTCCGCCTTGACTTTAATCCGTAACGTATGGAGAATTGAAGTTGTCTCAAACATACTTTTAAGGCCACCGTCATTTGCGATCTCAAGCAGTTGATCCTCTTCTAGCACGGACAAAGTCGATTCACCTGGCTAATTCACAAATGGGTCGCGGACCCATTCCTTCCCAGTTCGGGGGTCTTTTGTGGTTGGGAAGTAATGCTCAAACTCTTTTGAAAGCTGAGATAGGTGATCATGTACCAGCTGGGAGAAAGAAGGCCCTGGCTCAGTCTCTTTCAAAATCTCTGCTCATGTTTGAAACATGTCAGAAATCCCAGTGTTCCCTCATCGTCCCCATAATTCCAGTTTGGCTCTGAATGCAGCCACTTTATCTGCCCGCTTGAACGCAGTTGTCGTTCTCCCCTGAAGTGACAGATTGAGTTCGTTGAGCAGATTGAATATGTCGCACAAGTAAGCAAATTTTGCGACCCATTCTGTGTCACTGAAATGTGCTGCCAGTGGTGACTGTTTTTCTAAAAGAAATCTCTGGAGCGGCTCTCATAACTCAGAAACTCTGGCCAGTGATCTACCTTTAGAAAGCCATCTCACTTCCGTGTATAAGAGAAGACGTGTGTGCTCTGCGTCCATCTCCTCACAGAACTGCATGAACAGATGTGAGTTAAGGGCCCGTACTTTAATGTGGTTGATAATTTTAATCACATCCTGCAAAACGTTGTTAAGTTCAGGTGACATTTTTCGGCTAGCCAGCATTTCTCTATGGATGACACAGTGCGTAGACTCACATTCAGAAGAGACCTCTTTGACCCGAGTAGTGAAAACAGAAAGCTGTCCAGTCATGGCAGCCGCTCCATCCGTGCATATACCAACACAAAATGACAAATTCAGTTTTCCTGATATGTAATCATTCAAAGACTTGAATAGTTCTCCAGCTGTGGTGCTGGCTGGCAACAAAAGTGCCCATAACATATCCTCATGCACGTCCTCCTGAAAAATATGTCACACTAAAACAAGCATTCTTACCTTGTTGTCAACATCAGTAGACTAGTCAACCTGGATTGCGTACCACGGTGAGTCATTAATCCTCTCTAACAATTGTGCCTCAATATCCTCTGCTATTTCATCAATTCGTCTAGTTATGGTGCTAGCCGGAAGAGGAACACGTGCCACCTTTTGAACTGTAGCCTCTCCTAAAAGTTCATGACAAATGTCCTTAGCAGCAGGCAGGATCAACTCTTCACCAGTAGTAAAGGGCTTCTTAGCTTTAGCAATGCGGTTAGCCACTAAGAATGATGCTCTCAGTGCAGACACATTTGATGAAGTGGTGGCCTTCAATAATTGCTTCTGTTCTTCGTGTTTTTTCTTTGGAAAAACTCCAAAGGTTTGTCTTTTAATGCAGGGTTCTTGGTCTCCATGTGGCGAAGCAGTTATGAAGGTTTCATGGCTTTGTTGGATAGCCGGTCGCCACATATTATACAAAGTGGGCTTGGAGAATGTGAATCACCTGTTGCAATGGACCCGTAATTTAAGAAGGACTCTTGGTATTTTCTTTTAAATGCAGCTTTCTTTTTGTTGGCAGTCTTAGAGTCTTCTGCTGTCTCATCATTTGGTCTTTCCCCCTTTTCAAAGAAGCTCTCCAGCGACGTCTATTTTTTACTCATTTTGGCTAGGGTTAGCTTGTGGGCTTACCAAGACTGACTGAGACAAGCGCGCAGTGCGGGAAAGAGGCGCGAACGGAAGTGGTAAATCAAATAATGGGCGGGCCACGTGCGGACTAAATTTCTTTTTTTAAACAGCTTTATTGGAGTATAATTGCTTTACAATGCTGTGTTAGTTTCTGCTCTATAACAAAGTGAATCAGCTATACGTATACATATATTCCCATATCTCGTCCCTCTTGCGTCTCCTTCCCACCTTCCCTATCCCACCCCTCGAGGTGGTCACAAATCACCGAGCTGATCTCCCTGTGCTATGCAGCTGCTTCCCACTAGCTATCTATTTTACATTTGGTAGTGTATATATGTCCATGCCACTCTCTCACTTCGTCCCAGCTTACCCTTCCCCATCCCCGGGTCCTCAAGTCCATTCTCTATGTCTGTGTCTTTATTCCCGTCCTGCCCCTAGGTTCATTAGAGCAATTTTTTTTTTAGATTCCATATATATGTGTTAGCATACGGTATTTATTTTTCTCTTTCTGACTTACTTAACTCTGTATGACAGACTCTAGGTCCATCCACCTCACTACAAATAACTCAATTTTGTTTCTTTTTCTGGCTGAGTAACATTCCATTGTATATATGTGCCACATCTTCTTTATCCATTCATCTGTCGATGGACACTTAGGTTGCTCCCATGTCCAGGCTATTGTAAATAGTGCTGCAATGAACATTGTGGTACATGACTCTTTCTGAATTATGGTTTTCTCAGGGTATATGCCCAGTAGTGGGATTGCTGGGTCATATGGTCGTTCTATTTTTAGTTTTTTAAGGAACCTCCGTACTGTTCTCCATAGTGGCTGTATCAATTTACATTCCCACCAACAGTGCAAGAGGGTTCCCTTTTCTCCACACCGTCTCCAGCATTTATTGTTTCTAGATTTTTTGATGATGGCCATTCTGACCGGTGTGAGGTGATACCTCATTGTATTTTGATTTGCATTTTTCTAATGATTAGTGATGTTGAGCATCCTTTCATGTGTTTGTTGGCAATCTGTATATCTTCTTTGGAGAAATGTCTATTTAGGTCTTCTGCCCATTTTTAGATTGGGTTGTTTGTTTTTTGGATATTGAGCTGCATGAGCTGCTTGCAAATTTTGGAGATTAGTCCTTTGTCAGTTGCTTCGTTTGCAAATATTTTCTCCCATTCAGAGGGTTGTCTGTTCGTCTTGTTTATGGTTTCCTTTGTTGTGCAAAAGCTTTTAAGTTTCATTAGGTCCCATTTGTTTATTTTTGTTTTTATTTCCATTTCTCTAGGAGTTGGATCAAAAAGGATCTTGCTGTGATTTATGTCATAGAGTGTTCTTCCTATGTTTTCCTCTAAGAGTTTTATAGTATCCAACCTTACATTTAGGTCTTTAATCCATTTTGAGTTTATTTTTGTGTATGGTGTTAGGAAGTGTTCTAATTTCATTCTTTTACATTTAACTGGCACAGACTAAATTAAGTGTTGGATTCTGACTTAAAGCCTGCCACCAGATGCAGCTGTATAATTGAAGTACATCAACTCACTTACCACTATAAAGCCTACCACCAGATGCAGCTTAATTCTCACTTGCTACTCACTGATAGAGTTTTGATATGTCTGCAAGCAACTGATTTATTATGGTCTCTGTGCAGTCAAACCTCTCTGCTGATGATAATCTGTATTTGCAGCCGCTCCCCAGCACTAGCATCACCGCCTCAGCTCCACCTCAGATCATCAGGCATTAGATTCCCATAAGGAGCACGCAACCTAGATCCCTCACATGTGCAGTTCACAGTAGGGTCCACGCTCCTACGAGAGTCTAATGCCACCGCTAATCTGACAGGAGGAGGAGCTCAGGCGGTAATGCGAGCGATGGGGAGCGGCTGTAAATACAGATGAAGTTTCACTCACTCGCCCGCCGCTCACCTCCTGCTGTGCGGCCCAGTTCTTAACTGGCCACGGACCAGTACCAGTTGGGGACCCCTGCTCTAAGGAGTAGTTTTCTTCCCATTTTACAAACGAGGAAACTGAGGCCCAGAGATATTCAATAACTAGTAGCAGAGGTAGGACCTCTGATCTTAAGGGATAAATCTTTGATCTCAAGTTTGAACCTAACCACGACACTACACTGCCTCAATCTATTTACTTCAAAAAGAATTTGTATTTCTCCTTTGTCTTTTGTTCCTGTCTCCCCTCTCCTGCTTTCCTTGTAGGCAGCAGTCTAATGCAGCAGTTGCACATTCCATCTCCGGTGTCAGACCACCTGGGTTCAAATCCCAGCTTAAAGCCATTCTAGTTGTTGGAGCCTCAGTTTCCTCTTCTGTACAATGCAGATGGTGATGGTCCTCATAACCTCATAGAGGTGCTATGAGGTTTAAGTGAAATAATACACAGAATATACTTAAAACTGTGCCTGGCACATATTAAGTGGTCATTGTTCTTAATATTATTTACATCCTATCTGGCCCCAGTCATATTTCCTCCCCAGGTTCCCTCAAACTATGCTCATTTTTCCTAAGGGAGAAATGAACTGGATGAGAACACTGGCCTAGTCACCCCAAAGCAATCAATTCCAATCCTATTACTCTTTCTGTGTGATATTGGGCCAGTCTTGTTCTCTCTGGGTTTTAGAAGGCCTGTCTCAGAAATGGGGTCACCAAACTGTCACCTCTGTGTGGGCAAGCAGGTAGTCAGGGAGTGGAAGTCTGAGAAAAACAGGAAATTGCTCACCTGTAGAGTTTCATTTATTGAGCATCCTAAGTACCAGGCATTATCTGATTGCCTTACATTTAAATCACATCACACCCCACAAGGTAGATATTATCATTCCGATTTTTAACAGATGACAAAACTGAGGGCTTGAGAGGTTAAGTAACTTGCTTAAGGTCACACAGCTTGTATATGGTGGGGCTGAAATTCAAACCTGGAGAGTAACTCCAGAAACCATGCTGTTGGTCACTACACTACTCTGAAGAGCGTTGGGGCCTTGTTCAAAAGAGAAAGTATTATATCATGACACAATCCTCTTCTGGACAGGGAAAACCCAGGTTAAAAGAGCAATACCACCCCCACTCCCCACCCAGGTGATTTGTAGCTAGAGTTTGAGAAATCTGCAAAAAGTCAGACCACCTTCCAATCTCCCCACCCCCGACTCTAGGGCCCAGAGAGGAAAGGCAATCTCTTTGGTTTGAATGAGCCCCCTTCTTACCTTTCCGGTCAGTCTCCTGCAGTGACACTGAGCCACAAGTCTCCTTTGTCTCTGCTGTCATTCTTCTCTGGGCCTACCTGTAATGGGGGTGGGTAATGGACCATTTATTCTGGCTGTAACTTGCCATTAGTCGGCAGGTGATGACATCTTTGTGAAATGATCTGTTAATTCTCTGAGAAGAATGGGACACTGTGGAATGTGGCTCTAACCCTGGCAATCTGGGTCACTTCTCAACCTGGTGTATGTGACTGTGAATGTGGGTACAATGGTGGCTGTGTGTGTCTGGGGCTGGGTGTTGGGGGAGAAGTATGGGCAGAGAGTATGACTGTACTGGTTTTCTCAATACAATTGTGTGCTTATGTTTGTGTTTGTGACGGGATGCAGAAGAGTTTGCATATGTCTGTGTAACAGCAAGAGTTGTGGGTTTAAGGTGTGAATAAGTGGATTTAAGTATGTGAATCTACAGGCAGCCCCTGCTAATTTGCACGAAGAAGATATATGGTGGCTGTGAAGCTGAGTTCATTTGAATCTAAAGTCGTTTCCTTTTTTTTTTTTAAACCCAAGGTGATTGTTTTGGTCCCACAGACTGAGGGCACATTCACATCAGGAGATAGGAAAGCCAGTTGGGGGACTCCTCTGAGGGCCCAGTTTCCTTGGAGCCTTGTTGAGGTGGCCTTGTAGAATCTCTTTCTTACATAAACCAAGGAACAAAGCAGAGTCTTAAGATCAGCTCTTTGCTTCCTGGCCTCTGGTTAGCAGGACCTCCTCCCTGCTTTTCCTCTTTCTCCCTAAAGCTGTGGACTTCATCTTGTTTCTGCGAGGGATTTGAATCTCATCAGTTACACTCTGATTTCTGGGAAATGGAGCATTATTCACTGCATTTGAAGATTTAGAAAGGGACTAACAGTTCTGTCCTGCTCTCAGAGCTGCTGGTGCCACAAGCACAGGTTACAGAACCCTTGGCAAATTAAAAAAAATGTTGAAGGGTACAAAGCGTGGAACAGAGTTAGCAAGGAAGTGTAGTTCAGTCAGTAGTCACCTGAGCAAGTCACTAGGGAGAAGTGTACATTCCGAGGGGGTGGATTGTGGTCCTCGCTCTCGCTCAACTCACTGTCTGGGGCTTTGGCCAGATTATTTCTCATCTGTGGGCCTCCGTTTTCCTAACTATGAAAAGAGGGAGCTGGACTAGATCCGTCTTCTCAAACTTTTGTTTATTTCTTAACTGAAGTAACCCTAATGGCAGAGGAGCATGGGTGGAGGAGAGGGGTGGATGGGGGTAATCCAAAGCAGCCTACTGCAAGGTCAAAGTGTCCTTGAAGTGTCATGTTTTATCCTAAAAATGTGTTCAAGATTTGCATTCCGTTCCATGATATAGCCATATTTGTTTTGATAAAGAAATGTTTTAAATTTCTTATACTCAAGTAAAATTGACACTCTAAGAACATGCCATGTTTATCCTGTGACTCTGTGGACCCCCTTGGCACACTGCCATGGACCCCCAGGGGTATGCATACTCCGGTTTAAAAGTTTGGAAGTAAATGATTAAGATTCCTTTCCGCTCTAACACTCTGGTTCAATGACCTGGGAATACCTGTGGTGTCTTTGGTAACTGCTCCCCAGGATGCTAGAGAGTTTTTTTTTTTTTTTTTTTTTTTTTTTTACGGCTCCATCTGAGCACTCCATTTTCTAGCCAGTTATGCAAAAAGAATGGAAACCTCTGATTTTGTTTCCAGAACAAGCGTCTCCAGTATGTCTTTGCTGAGCCCCAAGTACAGGCTCAGGCTTATGCTAAGTTGTCCTGGGGATTCTTATGGCACTACTGTGGCGCTTAATCTAGCTTCCATGAAGCAATAGGGGTTAAGAGTTTGGTGAGTTAAGTAGTAAACTGTGGGCTGTGGATTTTAAGTGCAGCAAGAGTTTGAGAAGTAGAACATAGATGTGCTTCCTGGAGGAGGTGATAGGATGATAGTTCAGGTAAATGGGGTAGAGGGAGAGGGACAATCCAGCTGGGAGGAGGGCGAGAGTAAAGGTCTGGAGGCTGTCAGGATCGTGGCCTGCTTAGGCCGGGGCCAGAGTCTTGCTCAGTGGCAGGAGACACAGAAAGCTGAAATGGGGTCTTTCTCCCTCTGGGCATGAATTATTAGCTACTTATCAGTTCACTGTCTTCTTTTTAAGGAGGTTGTGACTAGGGCTGATCCCCTCTCCTGCAGGGAGTAGGAAATCCCTGGAACAAAACAAAACAACCTTCCAAAAGGGATTTGGGGGAGAGAGTGGAGGATAAAAAGATATCTACATGACCTCATATACTGTCATCCAATCCAATCTGTGATTAGATGTATGTTTATTCTGTAAGCCATTAGATTTCTGTTCTTTGGGGTGCGTGCCATTTCCTCTGGTTTTCTTTAATTTACTGGTAAAAATTCCCTTCAAGGGAGCCTGGATAGTACCTGCACAGTGCATGTGGTTCAGGGCAGCCTAGGGCGCAGGGGAGCTCCCAGCCCCTGTCTGCACCACCTCAGAGCAGAGTGTGAGGGCCAGAGTGAAGGAACCCACCTAGGACCCGCTGGTGGCTGGGGATGGTGATGCCAGCACTGCCTCAGAGCCTAAGGAGAAACACACCCAAGGAGAGCAGAGTTGGTGGCAAGGGGAGGTTTCAACAATAGGCCCAGGTAGAACAAGGTTGTAGGCCAGTGGTCACAGGACCAGGGAGCCAGGCAACAGGCAGTCACAGGTGGCCCTGCAGGGGGCAGAGCCAGCATCCTGGGAGCCTGGTGGTGGGGTTCAGATAAGGGTCTAGGGAGCGAGCTGGTGTCAAGCAAGTGCAGTTGCAAGTGTCAGGGACACGTTACCAATAGGTTACAAATCCAGAAAAAGTAAAAATGTTAACATGACTAACAGAATTAAGGAGGTGAAGGAAGAGAAAATAAGCAGAAATGAATAAGTGCTGATTTTTTAAAAATATTGAGGCATGGTTGACATACAAAAACCTGTACATATGTAAATATATACAACTTTGATGTGTTTGGGGATAAATATATACCCATGAAACCATCACTACAATCTATGCAATAAACCTATCCATCGCCTGCAAAAGTGTCTTCCTATCCTCTTGATTTCTTTATTATTACCGCTATTATTTTTTTGTCATAAGGACACTTAACATAAGATCTACTCTCGTAACAGAATTTTAAGTATACAATATAGTATTTATTAACCATACGTGCTACCCTGTAGAGTAGCTCTCTAGGACTTATTCATCTAGCATAACTGAGTGTGGAGTCCTTAATCTTTCCTACCAGGGACCCGATTTATAACATCTAAAATTGAAATGTAAAAATTTTAAAATTCCAAAGTACTTCAATTGCCAGAAAGGACCCAGGTTGGGTAGGCATTGGAAGGATTGGCAAGAAAACCCCCTCTCCCCTCAGTGTTGGAAGAATTTGGAGACCTAGGGAAACTACAGGGCCTCGGATATAGAGGAAATAAGACAGCAGCCCAATCGCAGGAACTGGGTACAAGGCACGTACCCGTACAGAAAGGAAGGGACAAGACCCCTGTTACTGGAACTGAAATTATGAGATCAGAGCAGGGCCAAATGCCACTCATTTGAGCCTCAGCTGGTAAGGTATGGATGGAGATATCTTATATTTCCCCCTGGTTCAGGACAGGATGAATCCCAGAGTCCAGGTTTTGTAGAAATGGGGGAAAAACCTACCAGTGAGGGTTAGGCGGCCTTAGAAGGGCCATGGAGCTGCACAGGTCATCACAGTGCCACCCAGGCAAGCTCCCATAGCCATACTACTGCTCAAAATCTCTGCCGCAGGATCCAGAGACATATGTTTCCTCATCGCCCCCTGCCCCTGTCCCCCTTGACACCACCCCAAGAATGGAGCACCGAAATGTCGTTTCAGGGCGTTAACTTCATTGGCTCTTGACTGTCTGGACCTCCCCAAAACCAGGCCTTTCTTGATTAGCTTTTCAGGCCCACAGTGGAGGATGAGGTCACCCTGGTGTGAGATGAAATGACAGTATCATGACTTGGCTGGCCATAAAACAACTGCTTTTAAAGCTAAATTTTGTAATCTCATAGTTTACCCAAGGGGTTGTGTAATTCAAAGCAATGACCACGAAGCTATTTGTAAAATTCTGACTTTCTTCTGAACCAAGTGTGGATTAGGGGATGGTTATGGCGGTGTGGGGGATGGAAGAGCTGAGAGCTGGGGAGACAAGCAAGGCCCAGATGGTTCAAGAGTGAGACCAACACTCATGGTTTCTCTTAATGTGATGGGGTCTCCTCTTCTGGAGATATAAAAAGCTTTGTCTTTTCAAGTGCCTTAAAGATTTCCAAAGCAGAGGGTGCTTAACCTACTGACCCCAACCTGGAAAAAAATAGTAAGAGAGAAAGAGAAAATCCTAGCAGGAATTGCTCAGCCTCCTAAACCATAACTGGGGCCAACTGGCTGCTTGCATGGGGCAAGATGTCTTGCCCTCCAGCAAGGGTTTGGGGCTGGGCCAGCTGACAGTCTTAAAATTAGATACACACGATAACTGGTGGGTCTCAGGCTCTCTCTGAGTCCAAGAGTGAATTTGTGGAAGGTGTGAAATATCAGGTAAAGCACTGATAAGCAGTGGAGTGTACTGGATGTAGAATCAGATCTGAGTTTGACTCCTGGTTCCATCCTTGGCTGTGTGGCTTTAGGCAAGGCAGTGAGTCCTCTCCAATTCTGCCTCTTGCTGTAAAATTGAAACAATAACTGAAGCTACCTCTTAGGTGATTTTGAGACTAAAATATGACTATACATATTTATCTGAAGCTCTGACAGTGAGTTAGTAACACAGTTATACTGGGTTATGTATGCCAGGGACCCTGTGGTTCTACATTATTGGGTCTTTTGATTCTTTTTTATTTCCATGATTGCTGACTATAGTGAAGTTTTTGAGAGGTGGGTTAGAGTGACTTTGAAGCAATAGAGGACTGTTTTATGAATGCATGCCTCTTCCTTGTTCGACTTTTCCCCTTCTATCCACCCATTATCTTTTTAAAGGATGAGAAGCAGCGTGGTGTGGAGCAGAAAGAGTCAGACGGATGGGGCTTGAACCCCAACTGTGCCACTTACAGGCCATTAGAACTCCAGATAAGTCATGTTAATGTCTCTGAACTTCACTTTCCTTGAATGATTTTTGTTTTTTGCTTGTTTTTTTTTAAGAATCAAAAGAGATAATGCGGGGGCTTCCCTGGTGGCACAGTGGTTGAGAATCTGCCTGCCAATGCAGGGGACATGGGTTCGAGCCCTGGTCTGGGAAGATCCCACATGCCGCGGAGCAACTGGGTCCGTGAGCCACAACTACTGAGCCTGCGCGTCTGGAGCCTGTGCTCCGCAGCAAGAGAGGCCGCGATAGTGAGAGGCCCGCGCACCGCGATGAAGAGTGGCCCCCGCTTACCACAACTAGAGAAAGCCCTCACACACAAACGAAGACCCAACACAGCCAAAAATAAATAAATAAATAAATTAATTAAAAAAAGAGAGAGATAATGCATGTAACATGCTTGGCACTTAAATATACAAAGAAGTTTTTATTCTCTCAATCATTGTTCAGAGATTTTAGATTTTTAAAGATGTGTGGGTTAGCTAAGGCTGTGAAAGGCTTATTAATACTCCATGGTTTCAAGGATTTGAAATATTGATTTTTCAAGAAGATCCACTTTGAGAAATTATGCCACAGAAACATCCTTCCCAATAAATATGCAGACTCACAAGTTGCAGGTCTCCTCACCTGACATCTAGATACCTAGGTTGCTCATGTGACAAAGACTGCTGTTTGCTACTGAGTTCAGTATCTTCCCTTCAGAAGTTTTGTGTCTCTTGGGATTTTTCAGAACTTTCTGGAGATCCTACCATAAGGGCTCCTTCTTTGTATTCTTTTTTTGTCCCATTTATTTATTTATTTATTTATTTATTTATGGCTGTGTTGGGTCTTCGTTGCTGTGCATGGGCTTTCTCTAGTTGCGGCGAGCAGGGGCTACTCGTCGTTGTGGTGCGTGGGCTTCTCACTGCAGTGGCTTCTCCTGTTGTGGAGTATGGGCTCTAGGTGCACGGGCTCAGTAGTTGTGGCACACTGGCTCTACAGCACAGGCTCAGTAGTGTGGTGCACGGGCTTAGTTGTTCCGCGGCATGTGGGATCTTCCTGGACCAGGGCTCGAACCCATGTCCCCTGCATTGGCAGGCAGATTCTTAACCACTGCGCCACCAGGGAAGTCTCTCTTTGTATTCTTAAGGTCCTGTGGTGAACCGATGTAAACAAATTTGGTCCTGTACAATTATTAGGTTTTGTGAGTAGGTCTCGGTAGTCACCAATAGTGGGAAGAAGGTGAAGGGTTTAGCTACCTCCCCACGACCTTGCTGCTGGTTTAGAATAAAAGCAAGCATCACACCCAAATCTGCCACACATGTAAATATTTATTAGCAAGCAGGTACAAAACAGTCATAAAACCTGTTCTAGAAGCTCAATGATACTTCAGATCTCTGTCCTTTTTGGTTCTTCTTGCATGAAAGGTTCACCTGAGGTAAATGTGATAATATTCCAGCCACAGATTCAATTAACCATTTAGTGGGGTCAGGGGACCAAGCATTATCTGGAAACAGCAGCAGGACCCAGGACCCTTTGGGAATCAGGTCAAGAGTACCCTCCCTAAAAAGTAGAGACTACTAGATGTTAATACCCTGTTCAAGCAAAATATTCTAGTCTGTCCACATATTTTGAATACCACTAATTTTACCAATAAGAACCCAATTTTAACAACCATTGTACTCAATATTAGTTAACATGCCTCTGTTTTCTCCAATGAAAACTTATTTCTAACATTTATTGTGCTAATTATCATAGCCTCTGGTATTACTAGGAAGTAATGATAGTTGAAGCGGATAGCTGTAGTAGCCATCTCTGGAGCGCGGCTTTTGAGTGAGAGGTCTTGATTAAGGTAACCCTACATAGAGTATATATTTAAACTAATCACACAGAACATCACACTGTCTCTGCTTTAGTATTTTAAAGTAAATTACAGACATCATAGCAGGTGCCTCATTCTGATGATCCTGGAATCAATAGAAGTTGAAGAAGCAGAAAGTCTTTAGGGTTTCAATATAAGTGAAAGAAGAGAAATACAAAATCAGTACCATGAAGACTGCTGGAGAATATCTTCCTCAAAATAACACGAGAATTCAAGCTCTTGCCTTTGGCTTTCGTGAGGCTCCTTGGCTTCTGCCATGTTTTTTTCTTCCCCAAAAGGCAACTGTTGCTCAGTATGTGGACAGTTTCTGGAATGTTAAGTGCTCAATAGTTGGACTCTGCTAGGATTAAAGATTTCTTACCTCTGAGGCTTCTCCTCTAGAGAGTGGAGTCTGATCTGGGTGGAACCCCCAAATGCCAGATGTCTTGTGGTGACAACTGCTGGTGGCTGATTGCTAAAGAACAGGGCTGTGTACTTTTCAACTAAAAGAGAGAGCCACGTGCTTATGTGCAGTTCAAGATTCCAGGCATGTCTTCAAGGAAGGAAGAATTCCACTGAGGCACATGCCCTCTGCTTCTATAGTTCCTTCACTGGGCTGCAATGCCATCTCCAGGACCTCTCCTTCAGTGTATTAAGCCACTGGCGGATTTCCCTAACTTAAAAGTGAGTGCAAGATAAAAAGGAATGAACTATCGAAACATGCAACAACTTGGATGAATCTCAAGGGAATTAGGCTGAGTAAAAAACGTCATTCTCAAATGGTTGCATGTTGTATGATTCTGTTTATATAACATTCTTGAAATGACAAATTATAAAAATAGGGAACAGATTAGTGGTGGCCAAGGTTTAGGGAAGGAAGAGGGAGTGAGGCAGGTGTGAGGGATGAGGGCAACATGAGGGATCCTTGTGGCGATGGAGCTATTCAGTGTCTGGACTCCGGTGGTAGATACACAAACCTACACGTCATAAAATAGCATAGAATGAAACACACACATACACACACAAATAAATACAAGTAAAACTGGAGAAATCTGAAAAAGATGGGTAGATTGTATCAATGTCAGTGTTCTGGTTGTGATATGGTTCTACAGTTTTACGAGATGTTACTGTTGGGGGAAACTGGATAAAGTGTACAAGAGACCTCTTTGTGTTATTTCTTACAACTATATGTGAATCCACAATTATCTCAAAATAAAAAATTTAATTAAAAAATCAGGAGATTTGTGGCAATGGTTGCACAGCCCTGGGCATATATTAAAACACACTGAATTGTACCTTTTAAATGGGTGAATTGTATGATATGTGAAGTATATCTCAATAAAGCTGTTAAAGTGGGTGCAAGGATCATCAGGGAAGCTAAGGAGTCCAAGGTAAATTACTGGCCCACAAAGGATGACCCTGACGGTGGAATTGTTATTTTGTTCAAGAAAACTACAAGCCTCTGCCTTCCCAGTCTTTCCCAGTGCCCCCCACCCCGAGCCAGCCCTGAATGGGGTATGGGGACGCCTCAGCTGCCTCAGCCCACTGGTGACTGGAGTGAGCCACAAGAAAGTCCCAAGTACCTTGCAGCCCTCTTGTGACAGCCTTTTTCTATTCCCCACTGTGTGGCTCGGTTCATCTGCCTGGGTTTTGGTTCTCTGCTTGGACTAAGGCCCACTTGGTTGGGACCTTGATTCCCCACCTGGCTCTGGCCAAGTTCCTCCCCTGGAGGCTGAATGCTTTTTCCTGTCCTCTCCTGCCAGTGGCTGAGGTTCAGCTGTGAATGAATTCAATGCTACCATCTGTCTAATTTGGAGGGTAGCGGCCTGCTACCTAAGTTCTCTGGCTGTGATTGGGAGGGAGGTGCTCCTGGTCCTGCCTGCCCTCTGGGACCCCACATTCTGTCCCTAACGGACCCCAGATATCCACATGCCCTTTAGCCAAGTTGCGTTGTCCTGTTCCACTGCTTCCTCCCTCAGGGCCCAGCCTCAGTAGTCAGGGTGGTGACTTCTAGATCTCATCTCACCCGGTTCTAATGTCTTCCTCCTCCCCACTGGTCCATATTGCATGTCTCACACCTAAACCCACTCAAGTGACAGTAAAGTGTAATCTTGTTATCTTGCCCTTGTTCTGCAAAAAGCACACCCAGGAACTGTTGATACTAGCCCTGGGTGAGATTCTAATGCTAAAAGCAACATGGACAGAGGAGTGTAGAGCAGGTGGAGCTGCTTGGTCCAGCCTTCAGCCCAGCACCTCTCTTTCCAGGGGAAATCTCCGTGGAAAGCTACAAATCAGCTACAGTGATTTGGCAGGACCATTCCAGGGAAGAGACTTGTGTCCTGTCGGTGGTAGCTCCTTTTCTAAAGAGAGCCTGATGCTCTGAGTCCCATCCCAAACGTCCTGCAATCACACCTCTGGGCTCCATAATTTCTGACAATGAGCTTGGGTTTACCTTAGTTGGGCTTAAGGAGTTTATTTATTTATTTATAATTTTTGTTTAAAAAAAATTTAAAATTTTTTTTTATTGAAATAAACCCACAGACATAGAAAACAAACTTATGGTTACCAAAGGGGAAGGGGGGGGGATGATATATTTATATATTCTATATATATATGTATATATATATCTATCTATATATAAAATAGATAAGAAACAATGACATATTGTATACCACAGGGAGCTACACTCAATATTTTATAACGTATAAGGGAAAAGAATGTGAAAAAAATATATATGTATGTATATGTATAACTGAATCACTTTGCTGTATACTGCTGTATACCTGAAACTAACACAACATTGTGTTTATTGATTTATTGGTTTATTTATTGGGTGAAGTGATTTTTTTTTTTAAAGAAGGAAACTTAGCTGAGCTGTCATCATCATAACTCATCACCCTCAAGCAAATGGTTAGGCTGAAAGGACAGTCTAGAGACAACTAACTTTATCCCTAAAGTGGATAGCTGGGTAAGATTGGCCAGCAAGACTTGACAAATTTCTCATCACTCAGCAAGTTGCTCTTTGACATCTGACGACAGGAGTCAGTCATGGTGTATTATTAAGACGACAAAATCTGAAGACTTTGATTCATCATCTACATCTATATTCAACTGTCACTTTTGCTATTATCAATATTTCTACTTCCTCACGATTTGCTGTGTCTCTCATTTGTTGTGGCTATGAAGACAATAAACACCCTTGTAAGGATTTAGTCTGAAGTAGTAAATTGGCTCCTAGAAAGATTGTCTTATGAGTAAAGCCTGAAAACTTCACTGTATGGATGCTGACATCTATTTTGACTTCCTCGAGGCTTTTTTTCCCTTCTCACTTCTTTATTCTCTGCTTTGTTCCAGATATATGAGGTTGCCAAAGAAGTGACCTCCAGATGAGTCAGGTGTTAGTCCATTTGGTTCTGGAGAGTGGGTCTCGCCTTGCTTCAGCAGTTTTATTGTTGGCTTTGACCCCCTTCTCCTCTGGGGCCAGTGAAGCCTCACTGCTATGGGTCAAAGGCAGCTGTCAGGTTCTAGAGCTGTAGATGTAGTTTTAGCCCAACTGTCTATGTGGACCTGCCCCAAGGGGGTAGTCTCTAGGGCCATCAAGAAGAGGCCTTTTTGCTTTGGTAGTAGATGGAGGTTAGGAAATGTGGCATCTTTCTTTTGAATATAATGAGACCATTTGGTATAGATATTTTCCTGCTAAACTGTCTCTGTTCAAGTACCCTGGGGAATGGCAGAGGGAACTAACATCTGTGAAATACATGGGTCAAGCAGCATACAGGCTGGGCTGGCCCAGCAATTCCTTCACAACCGTTGAAGCCCGAGGCTCCAGAGCCTGGGCCAGCACGTCTGGGAAAGAAAGAGAGGCAGGCCCAAGGGAGACCAATGAGAATGAATGTATGTGTGTGTGTGTGTGTGTGTGTGTGTGTGTGTTCATGCACCTAAGACAGTGCAGAATGCGGGAAAGGAGAGAGGAGAAAGGGAGAGAGGAGAAAGGGCCCTATAACTTAGGGTCCCAAAGCATCCTCGGATGGCATGTTGTTCTTTTTCAAACATTCTTTCAGTCATCCTTTTTTTCCTCCACATCTTTCCCTCAGCTTCTTTCCTTTCTTTTCTTCCCCACTTCTTCCTCTCCTTGTCTCCCTCTCCACCCTTTTCTCACTCCCCTCCTTCCCTCTCTCCGGGATAGTGAAGGACATCTGGACAGTCGAAGTGGCCCGATGCTGGAGCAGCATCTTTGAAAACAGGAGACTGTCATCTCACTGCCCTTTTCCTCTACAGTTCAGGATTTCTAGTGCATCCATTCAGGCCTTTTCTGTGTCTCTCCTTCCTGTTCATTTTGTGAGGCTGAATGAAAGCACATGAGCTGCAACCTTCTCCTCTGATAACCCTGTTTCACTGCATTTTTCCCTGACTCACTGGGGAGAATCACACATCTTTTTGGATGGAGCACTTGGCTGGAGGCAGAGGACCTGGCTCCCATTCCCAAGCTCTACTCTATACTTTTGGTGTGACCTTGAGCAAGTTCCTACCCTCTTTGGGGCCTTAGCTTCCCTTTCAATAAATTTGATAAACAGAAAGGAAAACCTTTGGAGCCCACACTCAAAAGTGATGCTAATTAGAATACTGGGGCTTCTAAGATCTTCCTAGCCCTTGCCCCACCCCCTCCTTCCTATCGCCCCTCCTCCCAGGAAGCAGTTACTTAACCGAAAAGCCACACCCAAGGGTATGGTCTGAGTAGAGGGACTGAGTTATTTTTCACTTCTTAGTGTAAAAGATATAATCACAGAGTTACCAAGCAAGAAGAGGGCAGGGGTAGGGTTCTAGAAGTGTAGGAATTTTGTGGATAAAGGCAAACAGTTAATTCCCTGACCTTTCCCAAGCCCCTCCACTCACAGGTCCAGGAGGAAGTGTTTGGATTGCTGTTAAACCCAGAGTTAGGCCTGGAAGCAGCCTGTTTTGGGGTGGTAGTTGGGGGTAGGGAACTGTCAGTCTGAACAAAACATACTTGATTGTACTGTGTGGGGATCTGTGGGCCCAGTGCCTCTTTCCTTGTGACTGGGCACCTAGCAGCAGGGTTGTGGGTCTTTGGTTTGTCCAACTGTGAAAGAAGCAAGAATGGGAGTCTCCACAAAGGCCTGCAGCTGCCTTCCAAGGAATTTCAGTGTATCTGGGAGCACAGAGGCTGAGTCATATTTTGGGAGAGGATTGTGTTTTTATACCCGCAATACAGGGTGTTGCCATAATATTAATCATTATTATGGTTAAAAACAAATAAACTCATCCTGCAGTTATGACAAATCTGTGTCTTGGCTCTTTCTTGCCCCTGCATTGTCTTTCTTTTAGCTCCTGCCTCAGGGAACCAGAGTTTAACTCCATATTGCCAGACTAGGCCACTGTCTTTCTAATATCATTTTTAGGGATGCAGTAAAGTACCTAATTAAAAAAAAAACTCCACATCTATTTACTAAGACCTACAATTCCACTCTGTCAAAATTCAAATGCCTCATTAGTTACTTCGATTTTTAATATTAATGGGCTTTTACTATTGTTTCCTGAGAGAAGGAGATGGGCTGAAAGGAGAGACCATGAGGGTCCTGGACACCTGGCCAGGGAGAGATCACCCTCAAGGGAAGAGAAAGACATACAAAGGGGATGTTGGAGCACTGCAAACAAATCACCAACCTGACGGTTTTTCCACAAACTATTTGTAGACAGAGGTCATGGCTACCACTGCAGGGGGTCTGTTCGTGGGGCGGGGGTTGGGAGGTAGAGGGACAGTAAGGGGAGAGAGGTAAAAAGAAGATGCACTTAAGTTTAATGAGCCATTTTCCCAGCATGGGCCTCAGGCCCTTGTTCTAGAGTGACAGACCCTGGCCTCAAAAAAAGGAGAGAGATGACTGCTTGCTCATGCATTTGGGCCAGTTTAGGCTGAGCCCCTGGGCACTGGGCAATTTCTGTGGGTCACACTTTGGCTGTAGGACCTCTGGTTCCCACTGAGTTGAGAGAGCTGAACCAGCTTGGGAACTTCTAGGTATTTGAGGGGAGGAGGAGAGTGTGTGAAGACTTGGGCTGAGTGACAGACCTGAATGTTGGAGCAAAGTGTGCCCTTAGATGTAGCCCATTCTGCCAGGCTAGACCCCCCTCCAAGCCTGATTGTATCCACTGACCCAGAAACACATTCTCCCTTTTTCTGGACCCCACCCTATCTTGAACAAATCAAAAAAAAAAACAGGCTCAAGTGACGGGGGAGGGGGTGGTGGTGGCATGAATTGGGAGACTGGGATTGACATATATACACTAATATGTATAAAATGGATAACTAATAAGGACCTGCTGTATATTAAAAAAAAAAAAACAAAACAGGCTCAGTGCTACCCTACGTGTCTTTCACCTGGGCTTAGATGAAAGCTAGGGTGGAGAGTCTCCAGTTATGGTTTCAAAGAACATTTTTCCTATCGTAGTCTTCACTGCTCTCCTACATCTACCTTCATTTGGGTTGTGGCAAAAGTGACACCTCCTCAGAGGCTTTCCGTCACTTCACTAGTTTGATAGCTCCTCCAACACCTATAGCCATATCACTCTGTTTATTGTCTTCATAGCACCTATTACTACCTCAAATCACCATTTGGTTATTTGCTTGTTTTTTGTCCCTCCCCATCCTCCTGTCCCGTGTATGCCCCGTGAGAGCAGGCACTGACTGTGTTTGGTCCCCACTTCGTCCCCAGAATTGAGCAGGCCTCTTCTCTGTCTCCTGAATACAACATGCATGTGCCCACTTTGTACCTTTGCTTAAAGTATTTCCCATCCCTGGAATGTATTCCTCCCTGTTTGTCCAATCCTTCTTGTCCTGCAATGCTGGACTCAAGTCCCACCTCTTCCTGAAAGGCCCCCCTGATCACCTCAGCCCACAGAGAGCTTTTCCTTCTCTGACTGCTATAGCCCTGACTGTCTTTGCTATGTATTTTGCTAATTCTTTCTTTACTGTCATGTATTCCTTCCCAGTTGTTTCCTTTGCATTGGTCTTACCTCTCCAAGTAGATCGTGTCCACAGTACTTTGTGCTTTTGATCTGGTCTAGCTCTTCTGTCTTACTTTGCAGTAAAAATGAGTTTGCTCTTATTCAGTGATACAAATGATGCAGCAGGACACAGGAAACAGTTTATCTATGTGCGGTCCAAGGAAGACAAGCAGCCCTTCTTTCTTTCTTTATTTTTAACATCTTTACTGGAGTAAAATTGCTTTACAATGTTGTGTTAGTTGCTGCTGTATAACAAAGTACATCAGCTATATGTATACATATATCCCCATATCCCCTCCTTCTTGTGTCTCCCTCCCACCCTCCCTATCCCACCCCTCTAGGTGGATACAAAGCAACCAGCTGATGTCCCTGTGCTATGAGGCTGCTTCCCACTAACCATCTATTTTACATTTGGTAGTGTATATATGTCAATGCCACTCTCTCACTTCGTCCCAGCTTACCCTTCCCCCTCCCCATGTCCTCAAGTCCATTCTCTACATCCAAGCAGCCTTTCTTTAAATGCAGATTCCCAGGTGCTATCTCCAAAGGTTCAAAATGTGTAGTCTGGGGTGGGACTCTGGAGTCTGCATTTGAAAGAAGATCCTTCTGATGCACAAAGTTTGAGTGCCAGTGATTTAGAGAGACCCATCTTCATCCTGGCTCAGTCACTACTAACCAGCTATGTGACTTTGGGTGACTCACTTGTCCTCTCTGGGCTTTTATTTCCTCATTGTAGGATGAAAGGGTTGGGCAATATGACCTTTCAGGTTTAAAAATCAGCAAGTTTATATTCTATGAAATCCTGGAAGGTAAATTCCTTGGCTTACATATCTTAGAATCTTAATTACAGCATATTCAAGTGTAGTACCTTAAATGTAGGAGGTGCTTAATAAAAGCCGATGAGTGACTGAATGGAGTGAGTGTCTGGAAGGCAGGAGAGGGGGACATTATGACAATTCAGGGACAATAGTGTAGTGAACCACATTACAGGCCTGGGTTAGAATCCCAGTCTCGGCCAAGTCATGTGATCTCTCCAACTCTCCATTTTCTCATCTGTAAATTGGAGGTGTTAATAGTACCTACTGTATAGGGCTGTTGGAGGATGAAATGAGATAATGTCTACAAAAAGCTTAGCACAGTGTCTGGCACGTAGTAAACAATACCTTTTTTTAAAAAATACCTTTGTTTTTAATTAGGTCATCCCAATGAGGAGCAAATGATTGATTTCCAATGAGGCAGAATGTGAACTTCAACCATATCCTAGACTCCTCAGGTCTCCCCCTTTCCCACTGGCCCACAGGTTAAAGGGGAAGAAAATCAATGTTTTGGGAAGCTCACAGAGGCCTGACTCTGAGGGCAGGGCCTGGCAGCCTGGCTGATCTGACAGCCACAGCTGTGAGGACCTAACTTAGAACTTGGGAATGATGGTCTGGGATCTTGGAACATGCTATACTTTATCCATGTACCTTATCCGTGGGCTGGGAAAACTGGAGTGTCAAAGCATCATGATGTTTACCATCAGCGATATGGAGAGAGTACGGGTTTTGGAGTGAGAACATTTGGGTTCAAGTCTTAGTTTTTGCAGGAAGCGTTCCTTGACCTCGCGGTATCCCACCTCCCTATCTGGGTCAGGTGCCTTGTCTCTTCGTTCTCACAGTGCCTACTATTTCCCTTATCATGGTATTTGCTTCTGTTGTCACTACCTCCCAACTGTCATCCACAGTAGACTGAGCTCCTTGAGAGTGAGGACAATGTCTTGACCATCTCTGTGTCCTGGACAAACAGCATATTGCCTGAGTGGAGCAGATGTGCAGGAAATGTTTATAGAGCTCAATTCAAGTGAGGAGCTGATGTACTGTGGAGTTTAGCCATTGATTAGCTTTGGGCAAATTAATTAACCTCTTTAAGCCTATAAGAGGAGGATGGAGAAACAATTTACCAGGGTTATTGTGAGGCCCAAGCACTTTGTAACCTGTAAGAGAATCACAGTTACTGCCTTTCAGGCCTCTTACCTGCCCCTTCCCACCCAGCCCTGCTGACCTTTACCTAAACCTATTTACCATCGCCTTAGGACTCTACTTTCTGTTCTCTAGGCTATTTTATCACCAAATCTGGAAAAGGATTCCATGCTAGTGTGTTAACGGCTGTTAATTGGACGATATATTTACATTTCAACAGGGAGCTTTCCCTGCTTCAGGAGGAGTGAGTAATGGTGGATTCCAGGTGCTCATTCAGGGGAGGGCTGGGTTTAGTTGCTGTTGTTAGGGGGCCTCTTAAGGCATTTCTCAGATTGCCCTGGTAGGGGGCCACCTACTTTTCCTCTGCATAGGACTTGCCCTGCAGCACACACTGTGGTTTGCAGAAAATGCCTGAGGTGTCTAGGACCACCTTGGGGTCTTCTCTCGTGTGAGGCCTCCGAGAGCATAAAGAACCAATTTCTAGCAATTGACCTGCTCCTTCCCTGAGTTTTGAGTCACACTGACTCAAGAGTCCTGATGAGCTCTGTTCCAGGCTTGGAGATCAGACCTGGGGCCCAGAAAAGCCATTAGTCTGGAAAGATTATTTCTGCTAATCCCCCTAAGCAGCTCCTGAGGCTTTTCACATGCTCACAGAATAGCCTGGGGCCTAGTGTTAAACTCCTTTGGAGAGAGGTGTAATTCCTAGTTAAAAGTTCCTCTGGTGCTATTAATGTTGAACAGAAATAAGTTTTGTGCCTGAAATATCAATGCCAAGGATCTCATGTGTGTTGAGGACCGGGGTGGGGGGTGAAGGTGAGGGAGTTACTGGCTGAGGCTAGTTTGTAGGTACGGGCAGGGCAAAGGGGTGGGGGAATGTTCTTTTGTGGGTTGTGGGCATAAGTGTGTATTTTGAGTGTGCATGCGCTGTATTCATGCTCTGTGAATTTGCCCTTTGGTTCTTGTCAGGATTCTCTACTTTAAGAGTTTGCTATGAAAAGAAATGGTTCTTCCTTGCTGCCTTATATGTAAGTAAAATCACCGCCTAATCTTCTTAGAGCATTGTTCCTGATTGTGTTGAGGTCTGAAAATACCCAGGGCATGATAGGTTGCCACTCTAGGTATCAATGTTCTCCATTCAGAATGTGGGGACCTTGGGTAAATTTGGGGAAAGTGACCCAGGTGAGGTTGGATCAGAGGACCTGAATTTGCCAGGGGCTGGTTGTCTTGTGGCTGATAGGTTATCGCAGGGCTTGCCTTCCATTTCTACTTGTCTGCCTCTTGCTCACTTCTCCAGAGGAAGACTGAAGAGGGAAAGAGGTGAACATCACTTCCCTTCAGTTGGAAAATGTCTCATTTCCCAGTCTTTGTAGGGTCAGTGGTCAGCAGGTTGTACCCTCTCTCTGTGGTAGATTCAGATGGATCTTTTCTCTGAATGGGGCAGGCTTAATATATACATGTGGATACTGGGCCAGGAGGGGATTGACAAGTGATTTGCTTTCAGTGCAGTGGGATTGTAGGTTAATTCCTTGTTGGGCCAAGGGCATCAGAACAGGAGCTCAGAGCTCTATTGGCAGCTGGGGTGGGGGTTGGGAGCAGGCTAAGAGGGACAGGATCTCCTGATGAGGGTACTAGCTGCCAAGTGGGAATCTGAAGGCCAAGTCCAGCATTCACACCCCATGTGACTTGAACAGTGTTTTAAAACATTTGAATTGTTTTCCCCATTTAAAAATTCAGAAACTTGAAAATAATAGGATCACATAACACTGGGCAAGTTGCCTGCTTAACAGTACTCAGTTATACTGAGTAGTGGCTGCCACATTTGGGCAGGATCTGTACTTTCCAGTTTGCCATAGTCCCCCATTTCCTTATCGGTTGCATTATACCCTGTGTGCTTCTCTCACTTAGACTACCTGTCTGGCTCCTATAGACCAGTTTGTGATCCCTGAACTTTGAACACTCATCATGGTGGAATAGGCCTTAGGGGGAGATTCTGCTGCAGGGGATGGGAAACCAGATGAGTAGTAGGGCTGGAAAATAATGAGAAAGCCTGAAAACCTGAAAGGGGCAGCTGGAGATCATGATTTGGCATCCTGTCAGGCAGAGGGATCACAGCAAAAGGGAGCCCAGAATCTAGCATCTTGTGAAGACCCGGGCAGGAAGCATTGAGGGAAAGAATATTCTGCAAGTAGGAGGATAGAGCCAGACTGTTTGAGGTCAAGTGACTCCACCATAGTCCTACATAAACTCTCGATGACTTCCCTTTGTTCTAAGGATAAAGACAAACAGCTTTACTATGGTCAGCAAGGTGCTGCATGGTTTGGCCTGATGATGTTGAAGTTTATCTTGAGCCCCATGCTTCTAGAAAACCTCTTATCTTTTTGTGACTCTCTTGTGTTAGGAGAAATGACTAACAGCAAAGGACCACCCCACCCTCACAAATTATAAGACAAGACCCTCCTTAACCCTTTCTAAATGACTCAGATAAGCTCCACCCCAAGTTTTCTCCATTTATTTTGATATAGTCCTCATTCATGAACATTCTCCCTATTGCAATAGCCTGAATAAAATCATCTCCTTAATTGTCTGTTGCATTTGTTTTTCATGGTTTTGGTGCCATGATTTGAATGGGATTGGACCTCACCTTCAGATCCATATTTACTCCACCCAGGTAATAAGGCCTCTCAGAGCTGCTTGTGCTCCTCTCCTGACTGGTGATCAGAGGATCCAACAGTGAGTCCAGCTCCAGATCCTGGGTTTCAGACTCTTGTCTACTGTTAGCACTCTAAGGATTTGATTTTGATTATCTTTGAGTGTTTGCTTGATCTCTGGTGCTGGCTTCTTTTGGTTTCGTGGTCTGACCATTCAGTGATCTCTGTAAGTGGATTACAGCTCTTGACTTATGATGGGGTTACATTCTGATATACCCATCATAAGTTGAAAATATTGTAAGTCAATTATGCATTCAATACACCTAACCTTCCAAACATCATAGCTTAGCCTACCTTAAAAACATGCTCAGAACACTTACAAACTACATTTGGGCAAAATCATCTAATACATCTGTAGAGCCTATTTTATAATAAAGTGTTGAAGATCTCATGTAATTTATTGAATACTGTACTGAAAATGAACAACAGAATGCTTATAAGTGTATCAGTTGTTTACCCTTGTGACTGTGTGGCTGACTGGGAGCTGTGGCTCAGTGCCGCACATGAAGGGGTATTGCACCACATATTGCTAACTCAGGAAAAGATCAAAAATCAAAATTCAAAGTATGGATTCTTCTGAATGCATATTGCTTTCATACCATCATAACACCAAAAAACGTAAGTCGAACCATCATAAGTCCGGGACCGTCTGTAATGGTTTATAGAGATCTTATCTCTGTTGGGTGAAAGATGATGGTTAGTCTTTTCTGTTTTGAGCTCAAATCAATTAAGAATTCCGTGCCCATCAGGAAGAGAATGGCTGTTTAATATGGATCAGGGAGTTTTGTAATCTGTGTTTACACTTGACCCATGACTAAAATTTTAGAATTAAAGCAATGAGCTGTCTTTCTATCTATGTCTGTCTGTATGTTTATATGTAATTCAGAAAGGCCTTTACCTTTCATTGTGTGATCATGTAATATTTTTCTACTTCTGGATGGTATTACCAAATTAGATTGTAAAATCTCTTAAAGGAGCTCTATTCTGATTGGCTTAGAGATAAATAATTGCTTGTATAAATTGAATGTTCCTAGAATTCCCAGAAATTAAGGAATTGTATTGTATTAGACACTTTCAATATGCTAAACAGAAGTGTTTTAACAGAAACTAATTCAAATATTTTAAGAATTCAAGTTCAGATAATTTAGATAAATATAGCAAATGAGAGTAGTTTAATATTTTGATTTAATAAAAAGAGCTATGCTTTTTCTTATTTATCAGTGTTGAATATGCTACAAACATCCATTATTATTCTACTTGGGTATGTTCTTCCTAAATTTATATAAATTTACTGATCAAGTAAGCTAGTATTACTTCTATTAAGTGTTTAAGATTATGAAAACTGTAAATTTGTGTTTAACCAAATCAAATCATTATTCTGACAAACTCATTTCAAGAGTAATTATGTTTTGTAGCATGTTAGCTTGAAGATAATTTCCAAAATATTTAGGTAACTTAAAACCTTGAACTGATACTAAATCGAGTTGATTAATGGATATTCATTAAATACCTTAGATCATTTCCAAGATAGAATACTGAAATATTAATTACTAAGCATAATTTTAAGTTTATATACCTTTGTTTCTTATTTTTACATACTACAGAGAGGCTATATATACTTTGCAAATTTAATAAATGTGTTGGCTTTTGCTACTTTGAAAAGTAATGTAAAGGTTGTATATGGATATAGAAAGTTGTAGAAGGTTTGTGGAAAGGGAATTTATTTTGTTGAGTTCAAAGCTGGCTAAGGCTTGATGTGCTTGTTTATAAGATTTTCAAAAAGAGCTTTAGTGTTAAATATCTTACTGAGGCAAAAGTAGAATTGGATTTTCTCTCTGTTAAAACATCAATTTTTTTCTTGGATTATTGGTCTGCTCTTTTTTAAAAAAAATATTTATTTATTTAATTAAAAATTGTTTTTGGCTGTGTTGGGTCTTCGTTGCTGCGCACAGGCTTACTCTAGTTGCAGTGAGTGGAGGCTACTCTTCGTTGTGGTGCGCGGGCTTCTCACTGTGGTGGCTTCTCTTGTTGGGGAACACGGGCTCTAGGCACGCGGGCTTCAGTAGTAGTGCATGGACTCAGTAGTTGTGGCTCACCGGCTCTAGAGCACAGGCTCAGTAGTTGTGGTGCATGGGCTTAGTTACTCTGCGGCATGTGGGATCTTCCCAGACCAGGGCTGGAACCAGTGTCACCAGCATTGGCAGGCGGATTCTTAACCACTGTGCCACCAGGGAAGCCCCTATTGGTCTGCTCTTAATAAGAGGTTGTAAAAGATTATTCTTTACTTTCTGTGTAATCTGCCTAGTAGACAAAGATTCTGTGTCTTGCTAGAGTAACTTTCTATGGTTTATGTTGACTTTTTGATGTCCTTGATTATTTAAGAAAACAAAGTATTTCCCTTTTTAGGAAAGAGCTATGGTTCTTTACAATCATGTTACCTCCTATGTTTACTTTTCAAATCTTTTATTGTCTAGTTGGTCAAATAGGCATCCAAGTACTGTTTTTCAGTAACCCATGATCTTATTTTAAGTGTTCAAATATCCTGACAACTTTTGATATTTTGGATTCCCAAAATCTAATCCTAAATGATATCTTTTGCACCTACAATTGCCTTTCAGATTTCCCAGAGGGTCCCTGGCCCTGGGGGAAAAAAAGAATTTGTTCTTTTATCTTGTAAACTAGAATTACTAGAAATAATTGGGTTTCTTTGATATATTACTATTGATGAGTTGCATGAGAAGGGTGGTTAAAACAGAGGAGATCCTCAGCCTTCTCTAGGTTAAAGTGGTATAGGTAAATGTTATTAATTTAAATATTTCAGAAATTGTATGCTGTATGGGAAATTCCTAGAGAATCGTCAATGTCCTTGCTGTCCATGAAATGTTTCTATTTGTCAGAGTCCTAGTGTTGCTTTGCCTGATACTAGAAATCAACAGTATAGTATTATCAGTCATAATTTCAGTTTTTAAAAAATGTTAATTTGGTTGCAACTTTGCTTATTTAATTTGAATATAGCATCTTCTAAGCCAATGATTGTTAATTGGGGATTCACGTCACTTAGCCATGGAGTTTTATTAATATAAGCCTGTTTAAGACCTACTCTAGACTTGTAGAAACTCTTTACTTGATATTCTCCATATATTCTTAACATATTCATGCATGTTATGTTAGGATTACTATGTTACATTTGAGTAATTTTTCTTTGTAAAGATTATGTTAATCCATTTTTATTTTATAACTTAGATGCAACATTCACTCTTCTTTGAAAATTGTGTTAATCATTATGTTTATAGATATTTTAAAACTTTTTTGGGGGATTGACTTTATTGTCTTGTTTTGCATGCCACAGAAACAACCAAATTTCCTTGACAGTTATTTTATTTTTGTAATGAACTCTCATTAGATCTTTCACTTTCAAGAATGATCAGTAGTAAACCACAGCTAATGTAAGTCTTTTGTAATCTACAAATACTTTAAAAAAATGTTTTAATTTGATGCTTCCTTGAAAGCATTTGCAATCAGCTACAGGCCAGAGTGCTTCATCTTCAACAAAGGACTGTCTCAAAGTTCCTTTGAGAAGGACTATGCCAGGTACTACTGGGTACAGAGTTCTGATGGCACCATTTAAACAACTTTGAGACATACCAATATACTGAGTTTGAATTTCCAGAACTCCAGTCAGAAAACAGATGGGTCCATGAGATCACTAACCAAGATTACATGGAACAAGAACAAATACATAGACCTGAATGAACAGATATGGGATGATTGTGGGTTATTGTTTTTTTTTTTTTTTGCCATGCCGTGCGGCTTGTGGAATCTCAGTTCCCTGACCAGGGATTGAACCCAGGCCATGGCAGTGAAAGCCCAGAATCTTAACCACTAGGCAACCAGGGAACTCCCAGATTGTGGGTTTTGTTTGGAATACTACTAATGTTTTAATGTTCTCTTTCCCAGATATATAAGGAACCCTCTTTTCTTTTGTCTTAAGTTATCTATAACACATGACAATTTAGTAGACTATGCTTTTGTAAACAGAAAGGAAACATTTATAAATGATATCTATTCACCCTGTTTAAACCCTCCAGAATTCTGAAACTTTTATTGAGTATTTTAATTTTCATGGCAATATGATTATTTGCATAGGCTCAGTAAGAATCTGTTGTCCTGGTTAACACGAGGTGATTGGAAACATTGCTTATGCAACCAAGGTCTTGCCCATGCAACCAAGGCCTTGCCCAAATGCTATATTTGAGAATGATGCTCACTGAATCAGATATGACCAGATGCTTTTTAAGAACTTGGATTGACTTTATGGAACCAATGATTACACAGATCTCTTGGGGAAACTTGTTTGGTACCTGGTTTACAGGGTTCCCAGTCTTCCAGGTGAGTAAGGAAAGTCATTTTCTGGCAGGCCAGGAAAATGGGATATTTTGGAGACCTTGGAAAGAGAGGAATTTGCCCAAATTTATAGGTACTAAGGTGAAATCTGGTGGTGAAGTTCTTGATTTGGCCTCCCAGGCTCAGGGCTTTTAAAATTCCAATCTGAGGTTCCTTATGAAAACTTCTAGCAAAGCCAGTTTAAGAAGCCCTAAATAGTAACTTATTCTTTCTGCAACTATGCAAATAATTAGATCAAATCTAATGAGAACAGCCTATTTGTGTGATCAAGAATAATCTTTCTCTGAGATTATCTTTCATGCAAAATGGGGAGATGGTAGAGGTAAATTTTGTGTTTCAATAGGAAACTATCAAATCTTTCTGGGTTATCAATTCCTGGTCCTGTTTATTGTCTTTGAGCTACTTTGTATCTCTTTGTAAATTGCAAGCAACTGATGACTATGCAAACTCTGTCTTGTCTGGTGGAGATTTAATTGATTTTTCCTCAACCATGGTAAACCAGTTTTGACACCTATCTGCAAACTGGACTGGATCACGTTGTCAACCCTTACCAAATTTTCAATTCTTCTAGCTTCCTTCAATATCTGACTACAACTCTCCAAATTAACTTTCTAATTTTTCTTCCTCCCCTTGACTTGGTACACTGAGAACTAAAACCTGACAGTTTAGACTCCTATTGAAACTGTAGCTTGCCTTGCAGCTTGCCCTTTTATCCAAGATCTGAAGCAGATCTTCAAGCTAAAGCCTAGTAACTTGATACAAACTTGGAAGAAGACATCACTGCTGCAGACAATGCATAGGTCCATTTTCTCCCTGAACAAGCCACTGCCTGGACCATTAAAGAATTTGAATGAAATGTTTGAGTCATGTACACCCTTATATGAGAAGTAACTAAGATTGTGGGCAACATCACCAAGAGTAGCAACATCCTAGTTTCAAAAAACTCAATGAGTGGTGCTGTATAACTGAGATCTTTCTCTACTGGTTTCTTAGAATCTACTGGTCTGGTTACCCTAAGAATTCAACTCCTTTATACAACCTTTTATATTAATATTTCTCTTTTTTTCATTTTACATATCCTTCTTTAAGGATGCTTAATCTTTAGGATCCTAAAACAACTGATCTTTGCCACCACTCCTCAACAGATGGTTCAACAATTTTGAAATGTTGAACCATCTGTTGAGGAGTGGTGGCAAAAAAATGCTAACGAGAGTCCTTGAGAGACTATTTCTCAGGCCCTGTTTTACCCCATTCAGGAAGTTTGTGGTTGCCTCTGAGTGGTTCAGCAATGAATGATATTTATTTATTTATAACAAAAGGGGGGAACTGATGTTGTTGAATTTTATCTGAGCCCTGTGCTCCTGGAAAGCAATGATGGATAAGTCTTCTATCCTTTTAAGACCCACCTCTACCCTTCCTCAATGACTTCCCTCTTTTATAAAAAACCTTGAGTTTCCTTCCTTTATTGAGATGTTCCTCATTTACGAATATGCTTCTTATTGCAGTAGCCTGAATAAAATTATCTCCTTAATTGTCCAGTGCATTTTGTCTTTTATAGGCGCCTACCTTTCTTTCCAGGCTTATCACCTAACTCTCTCTCCCTTGTTCACTATAGTCAAACCACACTGGCCTTTTTGTCCCTAGAGCAGGCCTAACTTCTCTCTGACTTAGAGCCTGTGAACATGCTGTTCCCTGTACTGGAATGTTCTTTTTCACCCCTCCCTCTCATCCAGCTCAGCTCAGATGTTACTTCTTCAGATAGGTCAGAGTGTGCCCCTCCATTATTGTTTCTCATAGTACAGTTGATCTTCATTATTTGTGGGTTCTGTATTTGTGAATTATTAGCTTACTTGATAAAATTTGTTTCTAACCTCAAACTCAATACTCATGGTGGGGTTCTGGTTCAAAGTGGCGAGGTAGGATGATCCTGAATTCACTTCCTCCCATGGACACACTGAGTCTACAGCTACATATGGAAACATTTCCTCTTAAAAATCCTAAAGTCTGGCTGAGTGATGACTACATTTTGGGCAAACGAGAAGGAAACCACATCAAAGCAGGTAGGAGAGGCTGGGATAAAATCTCACCATAAACCCCACTCCTGGCTCAGTGACCCATAACTGAGAGACAACTCAAAACCTGGAGCTTCTCCCTGAGGAGTGAAGGGTTCAAACCCCACATCAGTCACCCCAACTTCTAAGACAAGCACTTGAGAGATAAGCCCCTAAAACATCTAGTTTTGAAAATCAGCAAGGCTCGTGTTCCAAGACCCACAAGATGGTAGTGATCTGAGAAATGCCTCTTAAAGGGCTCAAACACTTGGGCTCACCCACCCCAAAGTCCAGCTCAGAGGGAGCTGATCATGCATAGACTTAAAATGAAGGAGGCTCACATGCTTATATTAAAACTTCAGCCTGAGGGGCAGGCATGTAATTTGGCACACACATCTAGGATCCTGCTGGAAAACTCTCTGGGGATGGAGACTTATGGGTGACATCTTCACACTCTCCCTTTGCTGTGCTCCTGGAAAGAAGCATTTACACATGTATGGTGCCCCAACTTTTGTGGCTGCCACCCAGGGGATGCCTCTTGATAACCTGCCTCTGGAGGCCAGGGTAACTTGCATTCCTGGTCATATGGGACTGTAATAATCAGTATCACCCAGACAGGAGTTTATACCCCTGTCTGGTACCCCAGTTTTTTGACTCCTAGCAGGGGACACCTCTACATTGTCTGGCTCTGGTGGCCAGTGGGGCTTGCACTTGTGGGTCCCTCAGGACTGTAACCAATGGAGAAAGAATTCTTAAGCAGCTACCACCCACAGGTACAGCAAGAGGCAACAGACCCAAGAGCTCAATCTTTCTGTGAAGTAGACCTATTAGCTAATCATCATGACTGTGGCCTGAGTGGCAGGCTTCTAATTAAACATGTATCTAGGGGCTGACTGTAACTCTTCCCAGAGACCTCAGAGGGTGGATGCTATCTTTACCCTAACCCTCTGGTATGCTCCATAGAGACAGTGTCTCCTGGAGGAGAGTTTTACATGCATCTGATGCCAGCGTTTTGTGGCTGATGCCCAAGGGACACTCCTTGATCACCGGGCTCTGGTGGCCAGAGGAGTTTGTGTTCCTGGGTCTCACAGAACTGTCGCAATCAGAGGTGTGGTTCTTGGCAGGCTACCACACCCAGGGCACTGCACAAACAGTGGACTAAGGTACGCCCCCCCACCCACCCAGTCTTTCTGTGAAGGAGGCCACTTTGCTTCTCCTGGAGCTTTGGACTGATGGTAGTCTTCAAGTGTGGCACATATTTAGTGGCATATGGAGCTGTTCTCAAGGAACATAAGCTGTGGACACCATCTTTGCCCTTTCCCTCTGCCTTGCTCCAGCTTTCCAGTATCTCCCAGAAAGGAGCTTATACACCTCTCTGGAGCCCCAAGTTTTGTGACTGTCACCCAGGGGACATCTCCAAGATCACCTGGTTCTGGCAGCCAGTGAGGCTTATGCTTGTGGTCCCCCAAGACTGTATATATTTGCATACTTCTAAAAGCTGCTGCCTGAGGGTCTGGCTTCCAGTTAGCCTGAATCTAGGTGCTGAGATCCTCCCTTTGGGACACTGACAGGTCTTGGCACATCCTCAACTACTGGAAGCTATTAAAAATATAATCGAATGCTTGGACAAGCACAGAGGTCTGAGAGACAACAAAGGGCTTGGGCAGGGCTAAATAAAGAGTTTCATCTTCTGCATGAGAACACTCCTTCAAGACTGGCAGAGGGGGTTGTTTCATCTACTGCATAGAAACCCACACAGAGAGTCAAGAAAAGTGAAGAAATATAGCAATATGTTCCAAATGAAAGAATAAGATAAAAATCTCAGGAAAAAAAATTAATAAAATGGAGATAAGTAATTTACCTGATAAAAAGTTCAAAGTAATGGTAACAAAGATGTTCACTGAACTGGGGAGAAGAATGGATGAAAACAGTGAGAACTTCAACAAAGAGATGGAAAATATAAGAAAGTACCAAGTGAAAGTCACAGAACTGAAGAATACAATAACTGAACTAAAAAATACACTAGTGGGGTTCAACAGCAGACTAGATGAAGCAAAAGAAAGGATCACTCAACTCAAAGACAAGGCAGTAGAACTCACCCAATCAGAGCATCAAAAAGAAAAAGAGAATGGAAAAAAGTGAAGATCGCTTAAAAGACTTATATGACAACATCAAACAGACGAACATTTGCATTATAGGGCTCCCAGAAGGAGAAGAGAGAAAGGGGCAAAATATTATTTGAAGAGATAGTGGTTGAATGCTTTCCTAACTTGGGGAAAAAATCATACATGCAGATCCAGGAGGTTCAGAGAGTTCCAAAAAAGATGAATCCAAAGAGACCCACACCAAGACACATTATAATTAAAATGTCAAAAGTTAAAGATGAGGAAAGAATATTAAAAGCAGCAAGAGAAAAACAACTTGTTACATGCAATGGAACCCCAATAAGACTACCAGCAGATATTTTCGGCACAAAATTTGCAGGCCAGAAGGGAGTGGCACAATATATTCAAAGTGCTGAAAAAAAAAAAAAGGATTCCAACCAAGATTACTGTGCCTGGAAAAATTATCATTCAGAATCGAAGGAGAAATAGAGTTTCCAAGACAAGCAAAAGCTAAAGGAGTTCATGACCACTAAAATGTTGAAGGGACTTCTTTAAGCTGAAAAGAAAGGGTGCTAATTAGGTTAGCAAGAACACATAATGAAAGAATGAACCTCACTGGAAAAGTAAATACATAGTAAAGGTAGCAGATTAATTAATTATAAAGCTGGTATGAAGGTTAAAAGACAAAAGTAGTAAAAATCACTATGATTACAATACAGGCATACCTCATTTTCTTGTGCTTCACTTTATTGTGCTTCACAGATATTGTTTTTTTTTTTTTTTTTTTTTTTTTACAAATTGAAGGTTAATGGTAACCCTGTGTCGAGCAAGTCTGTTGGCACCATTTTCCCAAAAGCATTTGCACACTTTGTGTCTCTGTGTCACATTTTGGTTATTCTCCCAATATTTGAAATTTTTCATTATTATTATATTTCTTATGGTAATTTGTGATCAGTGATCTTTGATGTTACTCTTGTAATTGTTTTGGGGCACCACAGAACATGCCCATATATGATGGTGAACTTAATTGACAAATGTTGTGTGTGTTCTGACTGCTCAACTGACTGGCCATTCCCCCATCTTTCTCCCTCACCTTGGGCCTCCCTATTCCCTGAGAGGCAACAATATTGAAATTAGGTCAATTAATAACCTTACAATGGCCTCTAAGTGTTCAAGTGAAAGCAAGACTCGTTTTGCTCTCACTTTAAATCTAAAGCTAGAGATGATTAAGCTTCTTGAGGAAGGCATGTAGAAAGCCAAGATAGGCCAAAACTAGGCCTCTTGCACCAAACAGTTAGCCAAGTTGTGAATTCAAAGGAAAAAATTCTTGAAGGAAATTAAAAGTGCTACGCCAGTGAACACATGAATGATAAGAAAGTGAAACAGCCTTATTTCTGATTTGGAGAAAGTTGTCGTGGTCTGGATAGAAGATCAAACCAGCCACAACATTCTCTTAAGCCAAAGCCTAATGCAGAGCAGGGTGCTAATTGTCTTCAATTCTATAAAGGATGAGAGAGGTAAGGAAGCTGCAGAAGAAAAGTTTGAAGCAAGCAGAAGTCGATTCATGAGGTTTAAGGAAAGAAGTCATCTCTATAACATAAAAGTGCAAGGTGAAGCAGCAAGTGCTAATGTAGAAGCTGCAGCCAACTATCCAGCAGATGTAGCTAAGATAATTAATAAAGGAGGGCATGCTAAACAATAGAATTTCAAAACGGCCTTCTATTGGAGGAAGATGCCATCTAGGACTTTCATAGCCAGAGAGGAGAAAGTCAGTGCCGGGCTTCAAAGCCTCAAAGGACAGGCTGATTCTTGTTGGGGGCTAATGCATCTGGTGACTTGAAATTGAAGCCAGTGCTCATTTACCATTCTGAAAATCCTAGGGCCCTTAAGAATTATGCTAAACATACTCTGCCTGTGCTTTATAAATGGAACAACAAAGCCTGGATGACCTCACATCTGTTTACAACACGGTTTACTGAGTATTTTTTTAATTAATTAATTAATTATTTATTTTTTATTTTTGGCTGTGTTGGGTCCTCGTCTCTGTGAGGGCTTTCTCTAGTTGTGGCAAGCGGGGGCCACTCTTCATCGCGGTGCACGGGCCTCTCACAATCGTGGCCTCCCTTGTTGTGGAGCACAGGCTCCAGACGCGCAGCCTCAGTAGTTGTGGCTCACGGGCCCAGTCGCTCTGCGGCATGTGGGATTCTCCCAGACCAGGTCTCGAACCCGTGTCCCCTGCACCAGCAGGCAGACTCTCAACCACTGCGCCACCAGGGAAGCCCCTACTGAGTATTTTAAGCTCACTGTTGAGACCTACTGGTCAGAAAAAAAAGATTCCTTTTAAAATATTACTGCACCTGGTCACTCAAGAGCTCTGATGGAGATGTACCACGAGATTATATTTTCATGCCTGATAACACATTGTCCATTATGCAGCCCATGGATCAAGGAGTCATTTTGACTCTCAAGTCTTATTATTTAAGTACACTTTGTAAGGCTATACCTGCCATAGATAGTGATTCCACTGATGGATCTGGGCAGAGTCAATTGAAAACCTCCTGGAAAGGATTCACCATTTTAGATGCCATTAAGAACATTCGTGATTCATGGGAAGAGGTCAAAATATCAACATTAACAGGAGTTGGGAAGCAGTTGATTCCAACCCTCATGGATGACTTTGAGGGGTTCAAGTCTGCAGGGTAGGAAGTCACTGTTGATGTGGTGGAAATAGCAAGAGAACTAGAATTAGAAGTGGAGCCTGAAGATGTGACTGAATTGCTGCAATCTCATGATAAAACTTTAATGGATGAAGAGTTGCTTCTTATGGATGAGCAAAGAGAGTGGTTTCTTGAGATGGAATCTGCTCCTGGCGAAGATGCTGTGAAGATGGTGGAAATGACAACAGAGGATTTAGAACATTTCATAAACTTAGTTGATAAATCCATTTCAGGGTGTGAGAGGATTGACTCCCATTTTGAAAGAAGTTCTACTGTGGGTAAAATGCTGTCACACAGCATTGCATGTTACAGAGAGATCGTTCATGAAAGGAAGAGCCATTATCGATGCAGCAAACTTCATTGTTGTCTTATGTTAAGAAATTGCCACATCCACCCCGGTCATCAGCAACCACCACCCTGACCAGTCAGCAGCCAGCAACATGGAGGCAAGACCCTCCACCAGCAAAAAGGTTATGACGAGACGATACAAGCATTTTTTTAGTAATACAGTATTTTTAAATTAAGGTATGTACATTGTTTTTTAAGACAGAGCGCTATTGTACACTTAATAGACTACAGAACAGTGTAGACATATCTTTTATATGCACTAGAATGCCAAAAACGTCACGTGACTCACTTTATTATGATATTCAATTTATTGCAGTGGTCTGGAATCCCGTAATATCTCTGAGGTGTCCCTATAGTTAATAATACTGTATTGTATACTTGAAAAATGCTATGAGAGTAGATCTTAAGTGTTCTCACCACACACAAAAAATAATGGTAACTATGTGAGGTGATGGATGTGTTGTGGTAATAATTTCACAATGTATACATATATTAAATCATCACATTATACTCCTTAAAAATCACATTGGACAACCTAATATATACAATTTTTATTTGCAGTCATACCTCACTAAAGCTGGAAATAAAGTCTTTTTTTTTAGAAAATTGAAAAAAGAAAGAAAGAAACTAAGTTGCCACATCTTAGGAAAACCCTCAATTCTGGGCAAATCAGAATGGTTGGCCAATCTAAGTTTGCATTTACCTTACCCCTCAGATAAGTAAATTTGAGCTACTAATCCCTGAAGCCAATAGGGATCCTCCAGTCAAGATCCCCCAAACCGTTCTGGGAACACCATTTCCTCACCCATTATCAATACTACTGCATCTTAACTATTGCTGGGATGTACTGCTTTTATATCTAAGTAGTCTGTCTCTCTCTAACACACACAACACCCAAAAGACTCCCCTATTTCTCACGAGTACACAATTCACAGAGTAAGAAGCAATGTTTGACTTATCTGCTCTGGGTCTGTTCTCACTGCTTCAGATCTAGGTTTCATGGCCTTTATGACTTCTGGGCAGGGATTGTTTTATTGTTGCAATTTTAAAAACTGAGATAAAATTTGCCATTTAAAAGTGATTTCAGTTGGTTTTTTTAAAAAATATATTCACAATGTTGTACAACCATCACTCCTTCTCATTCCAGACCATTTCCATTACCCCTCAAATAAACCCTGTATGTGGGAAGAGATCTTTAAGGTCTCCCTCCACTATTGAATAAACCTGTTCTTCAAATGTGATAATAATGATAAAAACAATAGTTCCTGCATTTTCAATTGTTTATCTAATAAATGGAAATGGGATATATCAATCCAACATGTTGGGTCCCCTTTGCAACCAAAGAGCTCACATTTGAGGGTAGAATAACAAAAATAACGATTTCCTACATTACATAATATAAGCAATAGTATTAACTGCTTCCACTTATATGCTGCTTTACAGCCTAGAAGGGGTTCTCACATACTTCCTCTCCCTCATACAACTCTCAGACTCATGCAAGGTCTCACAGCTGGTCAAGAGCAGAGCCAGAGCAGAATCTCTGGCTTGACTCCTAGTCAAATTCTCTTCCTTAACTTTATGCTGCCTCTCTGGCTGGGCTGATTGTTGGCCTAGCCAGTGTTTATAGAGTCAATCTTCATTTTGATATAAAGTTGACTAGCTTTTGATAGGACTCTAACTCCTGAGCTTAGTGTTATTTGCCTTCTCAAACTCCAACCATGTAGAAAGGCAACTGAGGATGACACCCAAAAGGGAGTTATGGTCCAAACTGAAGGCCCAACTTGGCACCTCCACCCTGAGGACAAGGGGAACATATACCCAGGGGAACAAATATCATTGGAAGAGCTCTAGTCTCACCAACCATACATTTCTCCTCTTTAGAGGTCACCCAGACTAAAATATACTCATTTATATTTCCCCCTTGATCCTGGGGTTTCCTTATTCCCTCCTAGAGGTGTTAAGTAGGAGAAGCCAGACCATGTGGTAATAATGACATTGGCCCCTCATATCTGCACCAGGCTTTGTGTGGCTTTGTAATCCTCTTAACGACCCTGTGAGGTAGATTAACATCATCCCCGTTTTTAAAAAAAATTATTTTATTGAAGTATAGTTGATTTACGATGCTGTGTTAATTTCTGCTGTACAGCAAAGTGACTCAGTTATACACAGGTATATTCCATTTCATATTCTTTTCCATTATGGTTTATCACAGAATATTGAATATAGTTCCCTGTACTATACAGTAAGACCTTGTTGTTTATCCACCCTATATATTAGTTTGCATCTGCTAATCCCAAACTCCCAATCCTTCCCTCCCTCAACCCCCTCCCCCTTGGCAACCACAAGTCTGTTCTCTATGTCTGTGAGTCTGTTTCTGTTTCATAGAAAATCATCCTCATTTAACATAAAAGGCAATCAAGACCCAGAGGAGTGACAAGAAATTTTTTTTTGTCCCACAGTTAGGTGGAAGAGCCAAGAGTCAAAGACAGGTGTCTTGACGGGGACACGTGTTAAATATTCAACTCCCATCCTGTTAAGACTTGACTAGAGGGTTAGTCTCCTGGTACAGTCTTGTGATGGTTAGCTATGGGCTTCCTGGGCCCCAGGAAGTTATATCTTTTTATGCTCCCAGTCCCGAATTCCAAGGCACCCAGTGCCTTGATATTGCCTACTTAACCCACACTTCTCCCACACCCCTAAATCAGGTCTTTCCCAGAAAATTTTACATAGAGAATTAAAATAATAAAATTATTAAATACATTCTCAGCAGCATTTTCAACCTCCCACTTCACCTTTGAGCATACCTGCCATTCTATCTGGGGTCTCGACAATCATACTTCTTTCTGCTGGTTTATAAAGGGTCAGGGAGCCTCTCCAAGTTCCAAAGTCCTTACAAGAGGAGGCAGTCAGACTTGAAACCGATAACTGGTTCTGTTGTTTAGTTCATGACTAGAGACCTGGCTCCAGCTCTGGCTCTTGGCTGGCCTCTGTGAACAGAAAGAAGGAAACTCGTTTTTCATCCTTTCTTTCCAAAGTCCGATCTAACTGTCTGCACGCAAATTCCATGACGGAGTTAGGCGCTTTAGGCGCTAGCAGGTGGAAAGTGTTTCATTCCTGATGGGAATTCCTGGGCCCAAATCCTAACCCCTCCTTCCCTTCTCACAGAAACTCACAGGCCCCTGCTCTCCAAATGCCCCACCATCTCCTAAGCAAAGCAAACAGAATCCTAGCTCAGCCTGGCCCCAGCAGCATCCCCCTTAAGTGCTGACTGCTTACCTGAATTAGGAACCAGGGCCACTAGGAACTGATTGAGCTTAGCTTTGTGGGGCAGTGGTAAGTGCCTTGGGCTGGAAATGAGCAGCCCAAGACTCCTAGGTCCACCTCTATCTCAAATCACTCCTTGTGAGGCCTAAGTTTTCTAATCTAGAAAGCAAAGGTAATAGTGTCTTCCTAGCCTGCCTCTATAGGGTTTTACACAGAAAATGAAAAATCCTTTTAAAAAATGACAGAAAGTATGGAACAAATTTGTTAAGCCCACAATCCCTCAGCCCCAGTCCCAGGGCACAGTCAATCCCTGGGACTGGAGATAAGAGTGCTCCAAGAAGGACAATGGAGCAGTTAAAGCATGCACTGCCTTCCCAGAACCCTCCACTCTGTTCCCTGAATCTGAAGGTTATTTAAATTGAGGCTGTTGCACGTGGCATGTGAAGACTGTGTGTGTGGAGTGCTTCCCAAGCAGACACGAGAAAGGTCTGGGCATGAGTCCATATGTGTATGAGCAAGCATTGGAGTAGGGGGACTAGGGATGCCAAGAGGCATAATGACTAATGTGCCTAAAGTGTATGAGTCACATCCATGTACAAAGCACAGCAGTGCCCATCCTCACCCCCTCACCCAGCCCTCTTTTCTATCTGCTATTAACTCACTCCTCCATCAAGACACCTTTGCTTAGCCTTGTGCAAGGAAAAGATCCCCTCTCATTGTGATGCTGGCTTAGTGCCAGTCTACAAAGACAGCCAAGGAGCCCAGATTCTGTCCTCCAGGAGCTCATACCTGTAATGGGGGAAAGAGACACTCACAGACTTGAAGACGTGACTCGCTGTTTAAGACATGTTTGATCTGAGCTACCTAAGGGACATCTAGGTGGAGGTTTCACCAGCCATTTGAATATCTGAAGCTCCAGAAAAAGCGCCAGAAAAAGGTAAAGTCTGGAGGTAGAGATTTGAGACTCATCTTGAAAGAGATCATTGTTAAACCAAGGGAGTAAATAGGATTTGTCAGAGATATGAGGGATACCTTCTAGAGCAAGAATGGAAGAGGGTCAAGAAAGGGCTCCTGGGACCAATTATTGTGAGAAATGAGAGGAAGAAGTCGGATAGTTCAACCAAGGAGACTGAGAAAGAGCAGTCAGAAAGCAGAAGGAGAACGAAGAGAATGTCATCATGAAAATCTAGGGAAGACAGTTCTTAGAAAGAAGGTAAGCACAGAGAAAAGTGGTCAAGGAAATGAGCACAGAATAAAAACTACTTGATTTGGTGAGCTTTGAAAGAATTAAGCCTTAAGGGCAAAATCTAGACAGCAGAGAACTAATATCTGAGAGGTAGGGTTGTCAGAGCTGGCATCCAGGTTTGAAAGATTTGCAGACCAATGACAGGATGGAGGGAACAGCCAGATTCTTACATGAATAGCAACGTCAAGCAGAGGACTTTCAAGGAGAGGGAGATATCAAAGTCACCTTAGACTCCTTGGTCTCCTTCCTGTCTTCTTCCAAGCTTATCCCACTTCCTGCCCTGTTCTATCCTGTTTCTAATGGATTACATTGAACTTGACTGAAGAAATATAGAAGCACAGCAAATATTTGCCCTCTGATACCAACTGGGATCTCCCTACTGTCCAACACATTTTCTATGCATTTCATGTTCTCTCCCCCAAACAATGGTTTCAATTCTTGTCCACTTTCCTTAACTCATTGGTCTTCACCTATTCTTTCTTGGCAGATGATCTCATCTGCTATATGTACCTACAAGAAAGTTATATCAGATCCAAACTCCTTCCACTCTACCTCAGATATCTCAAACTTTATACCCTTGTTCTCACTCTTTTCTTTCCTCCTGTCTTTGAGGAGAACACCGGTGCCCCAATCAATGCCTTCAATTCAGTTCCCCCTAGTCTCCCTCCAGAGCTCTGCTCCCTCATTTTATCCATTCTCAGGTTGATTTAAGTGTGTGCATCTTGTCTCCCCAACAAAACCCTGAGCTCCTTGCGTCAGAGACTGTTACACTGTTCCATAGTTTCCACAGCAAAGCTTATAAAGAACAAATGACTTGAGAGAGCAACCTGATTTCAAGCATTCAATACATTACAAATCCTTGGAAAACCAGATTCTGAGAAGCAGTTTAGCATAGTTGTTAATAGCACATACTTCTGAGCCAGATTACTTGTGTTAGAATCCTGTCTCCATCATTACTAACTGTATGATCTTGGGCAATTCACTTTTTTCAAATTTCCAAACATATACAAAAGTTGAAAGAATTTTACAGTAAATACCCATATATCTACCTCTAGATTCTACCATTAATATTTTACTGGTTGCAGACATCAGCACACTTGCTCCTAAACACTGTAGCATACATATTATTAACTAGAATTTAGAATAATTTGTATTTAACTTCTCTGTGCAAGTTTCCTCATCTATAAAAAATGGGGATAATATTAGTAGCTACTTCAAAAACTTTGGGGGAGGGTTAATACATGTAAACACTTAGAATAGTGCCTGCATATAGAAAGTAGTCAAAAAAGTTATTACTGTTTTGGGACTTCCCTGGTGGTGCAGTGGTTAAAAATCTGCCGGCCAATGCAGGGGGAACAGGTTCGAGCCCTTGTTCGGGAAGATCCCACATGCAGCAGAACAACTAAGCCCGTGAGCCACAACTACTGAGCCTGTGCTCTAGAGCTCGTGAGCCACAACTACTGAGCCCACGTGCCACAACTACTGAAGCTCATGCACCTACAGCCCATACTCTGCAACAGGAGAAGCCACTGCAACGAGAAGCCCGTGCACCACAATGAAGAGTAGCCCCTGCTTGCCGCAACTAGAGAAAGCCCGTGTGCAGCAACGAAGATCCAACACAGCCAACAATAAATTAATTAATTAAAAAAAATGTTATTACTGTTTTACCCCAACAAATCCCACGTATTCAATTGCTCCTAGGAGAAGCAGGCCAGTGTGCCAGTATTGCATCTCCTCATTCCCCCCTTATTGCCACATACACACAAATTCATGAATTGTCTTCTAGGTCTTCTGAGGTCTCCACACCAATAGGAGTTTATCCTTTTCCCCCAAAGAGACAACTTCCTTCAACCTTCACACCCCTAAGCACTCAGTCACAATGGCCTGAAGCCACAGAGCTTCCTTCTTGCCTGTGTGACTCCTTTTTCATCTGTCTTTGCTGCATCATGGTTAGGGTCACTTGGACAGAACACTTGCAAAGGGCTAGAGCAGTCTTTGTCAAAGGAAGTGTCTTTCTTCTACACCATACTGCCCTTGATTCTGTTTCAAATCACAGTCCAATCTAACTTGAAAAAAGAGGAAATATTTCCTCTGGAAATATTCCTCTGGAATATTTGCCCTGTAAGCCAAATAAGCAACTTAGGGTAGCAAGGAGTGTGTGGTAGAGATTATGACCAAAGGCATTCCTCCCCTCTCCAAGAGGAGCCATGTTGCTGAAGAGACTTGCCTAACAATCCAATCACACAATCCACCCACTTCCCTGAACAGTTTTCTCTCTGGGCCCCTTTGCCACACTTCTTGACCAAGCAAGCAGAATTCTAAGATGGTCTGCCAAGATTTCCCACTCCTGGTATACACATCTCCCACTTTTTCAATCAAACATTAATTTAGGTGGTGCTGTGAAGAGATTTTGCAGATGCAATTAAAGTCCCTAATCAGTTGACTTTATTTTAGGGAGATTATCCTGAGTGGGCCTGACCTAATCAAGTGAGCACCTAAAATAAGTCAGAGACATTCAAATCAGCATAGGTTATCCTATTGGTCTTGGAGAGGCAAACAGCTATGTTGTGAACTGCCTGTGGAGGAGGTCACATGGCAAAGACATGGGGGGCAACCTATAGTAACTGAGAGTGGTCTTCAACCAACAGCCAGAAAGAAAACGGAGACCTCAGTCCTACAACCACAAGGAAATACATTCTTTCCAAAATCAGTGACCTTACAAGAGGACACAAGGCCTCAAATGAAACTGCAGCCTTGATGTCAGCCTGGTGATACCCTGAACAGAGGACCCAGATAATCTGTACTTGGATCCTGACCCATGGAAGCTGTGGGATAATGAGACTGTGTTGTTTTAAGTCACTGAATTTGTGGTAATTTGTTACACAGCAATAGAAAACTAATACAGTGTGGAAATTCCTTATTTTCCCTTAGGTCAGTGAAGACAAGTTTGGAATTTGTCAGAAAGAGTTTTTACCAGGAAACCAAGGGCAAACAAAACAAACACCAACACAGATCCAGGTAATTTTATATAACATTGAACTCTGACCCAAGAGTTACTCAGACAAGTTGGCCTGTCTGACATAGCTAATGGAACATAACATCCCAGTTCTTTCTTCTTATACCTCAGCAATTCCTGGGGTGAAGGAGTCAGTGCTAAAGCAAGCCACTGAGACACAGAACCTCAGGTTCTGGGCTATGTCCTTTTTCACTTCCAAAGTCTACCTAATCTTCTTTTTATTTTATTGCTTTATTTATTTTTATTGAGGTGTAGTTGATGTACAATATTATATAAGTTTCAGCTGTACAACATTGTGATTCACAGTTTTTAAACCAAATATGTTTTTTGTTGTACTACAACCCAAAGCCCATACCCTGTTATTTTTGGGTCAGCTTCTCATTCATTCATCAGGTTTGTAAAGAAGGAAGAAAGCAAGAAAGTAAGTAAACATTTACGTGGTTTGTCAGGATGCTTTTTTTTTAACGTCTCTATTGGAGTATAATTGCTTTACAATGTTGTGTTAGTTTCTGCTGTATAAAAAAGTGAATCAGCTATATGTATACATATTTCCCCATATACCGTCCCTCTTGCATCTCCCTCCCACCCTCCCCATCCCACCCCTCTAGCTGCTCACAAAGCACCAACCTGATCTCCCTGTTCAATGCAGCTGCTTCCCACTAGCTATCTATTTTACATTTGGTAGTGTATATATGTCAATGCTACTGTCTCACTTCGTCTCAGCTTACCCTTCCTCCTCCCTGTGTCCTCAAGTCCATTCTCTACGTCTGTGTCTTTATTCCTGTCCTGCCCCTAGGTTCATGAGAACCATTTTTTTTTAGGTACCATATATATGTGTTAGCATACAGTATTTGTTTTTCTCTTTCTGATTTTCTTCACTCTGTCTGTCATACAGACAGACTCTAGGTCCATCCACCTCACTACAAATAACTCAATTTCGTTTCCTTTTATGGCTGAGTAATATTCCATTGTATATATGTGCCACATCTTCTTTATTCATTCATCTGTCGATGGACACTTAGGTTGCTTCCATGTCCTGGCTATTGTAAATAGTGTTGCAATGAACATTGTGGTACATGACTCTTTCTGAATTATGGTTTTCTCAGGGTATATGCTCAGTAGTGGGAGTGCTGGGTAATATGGTAGTTCTATTTTTAGTTTTTTAAGGAACGTCCATACTGTTCTCCATAGTGGCTGTACCAATTTACATTCCCACCAACAGTGCAAGAGGGTTCCCTTTTCTCCACACCCTCTCCAACATTTATCGTTTCTAGATTTTTTGATGATGGCCATTCTGACCGGTGTGAGGTGATACCTCATAGTAGTTTTGATTTGCATTTCTCTAATGATTAGTGATGTTGAGGAATCTTTCATGTGTTTGTTGGCAATCTGTATATCTTCTTTGGAGAAATGTCTGTGGTCTTCTGCCCATTTTTGGATTGGGTTGTTTCTTTTTTTGACATTGAGCTGCATGAGCTGCTTGTATATTTTGGAGATTAATCCTTTGTCAGTTGCTTCGTTTGCAAATATTTTCTCCCATTCAGAGGGTTGTCTGTTCGTCTTGTTTATGGTTTCCTTTGCTGTGCAAAAGCTTTTAAGTTTCATTAGGTCCCATTTGTTTATTTTTGCTTTTATTTCCATTTCTCTAGGAGGTGGTTCAAAAAGGTGGGCATAGAAGGAACCTACCGCAACATAATAAACACCATATATGACAAGCCCACAGCCAACGTCATTCTCAATGGTGAAAAACTGAAACCATTTCCACTAAGATCAGGAACAAGACAAGGTTGCCCACTCTACCACTATTATTCAACATAGTTTTGGAAGTTTTAGCCACGACAATCACAGAAGAAAAAGAAATAAAAGGAATCCAAATCGGAAAAGAAGAAGTAAAACTGTCACTGTTTGCAGATGACATGATACTATACATAGAGAATCCTACCAGAAAATTACTAGAGCTAATCAATGAATTTGGTAAAGTAGCAGGATGAAAAATTAATGCACAGAAATCTCTTGCATTCCTATACACTAGTGATGAAAATCTGAAAGAGAAATTAAGGAAACACTCCCATTCACCACTGCAACAAAAAGAATAAAATAGCTAGGAATAAACCTACCTACCTAAGGAGACAAAAGACCTGTATGCAGAAAATTGTAAGACACTGATGAAAGAAATCAAAGACGATACAAACTGATGGAGAGATATACCATGTTCTTGGATTGGAAGAATCAACATTGTGAAAATGACTCTACTACCCAAAGCAATCTACAGATTCAGTGCAATCCCTATCAAACTACCTAGTCTTCTTGAACGGAAAGGTCCTTTCTGTTTCTGTCCTGGAGGTTTCTGAACCCCGTCTTTGGGGTTACATACCTTCCTGCACCAAACTTGCTGTCACCTCTCCAGCCAGTCAGAGAGATTTTCAGGACTCTGGCCACTGGAAATCTTACCTTCTGTTCTGGCCTAGTCTGCCCTCTGGTCTGTGGACCATTGACTGAAGCTTATTCACCAGCCAGTTTGTAGATTTGTGCTCTTTACTGAAGTGGAAACAACTGCCAATTGAAACTTCATTGAGCTGCCTCCTTCTTCCCTACTTATAAGATCAAACGTGCCTCTAGAAGCTGCTTTATTCTCTTGGAACAAGGTGACATTCTTCAACTCCAGTCTCTGAAAAAAATTCCATGAAAATTCCCTAAGATCATGCTCAGAAAGTACAATTCCAGTTTGCATAATATTTTCCAGGATAAATAGCAATGTACAATCACCAAATTTCAGAGCTAGAAGGGACATTAGAGAGCATCTAACTCTGTGGTATCCAAACATGGCTTGTCAAGAGAATACACTGGGGAGTTTGTTTGGTACAGATCCTGTGTCCCACACCCAGATATCAGCATTCAGGACACCTATGGTACAGTTCAAGACTCTGTCCTTTCAAAAATGTCTCCAGATGATTCTGATGCTCAACTAGCTTTGCAAACCAATGCTTCTATTCTTCTTCCTTCCAGATATGTGGCGTTCTTCTGCTATACCACTGTGAGTTACAGCACTGTCGAAGGCTGTCAGCTCTACCCTGGGTTCCATTCACTGTCAGCTTACTTTTTGAAGCCATGAATGGTAAAAGCAATGGTTAGCAATAATGATTTTAGAAAGAAGAAAGATATTTAATCCTCACAAAACTCTGTGGTGTGGGAGTATTATTGTTTCCATTTTATAGATGAGAAAACTGAGGATTCAATAACTTGTTCAGGGTCACATAGCTAAGTGGTGGACCGAGCAATGGAAAGCAAATTCTCCTAAGTCTAGTGTTCTTTTTGCTACTTCCCTGATGACTTTATTAGCCAAGTGATGGTGACTTCCCAGTGAGACTGGGGAAAGGGCTGGAGTACAAGGGAATATCAGGCAGGGACTAGGGACCAAGGCAAGGGAACCTAGGGAAGTGGTCCTCAATCTGGGATGTTTTTTGTCCCCCAGGGCAGGGGTCCCCAATCCCCAGGCTACGGACTGGTACTGGTCCATGGCCTGTTAGGAACTGGGCTGCACAGCTGGAGGTGAGCAGTGGGCGAGTGAGCGAAGGTTCATCTGCCACTCCCCATTGCTCGTATTACCACCTGAACCATCCCCCCCTCCCCCCACTGTCCGTGGAAATATTGTCTTCCATGAAACCGGTCCCTGGTGCCAAAAAGGTTGGGGACCGCTGCCCCAGGGGACATTTGGCAATGTCTGGAGACATTTTAAATTGTCACAACTGGGTCAGAGTCTGCAATTGGGTAGGGGGTGCTATTGGCACCTAATGAGTAGAGGCCAAGGACGCTGCTAGACTTCCTATAGTGCACAGGGCAGCCCCCCACCCCCATATACACATATGCACACCAATGAATTATCTGGCCTAAAACGTCAAGAGTGCCAATGAAACCTTGGCCTAGAGTGTAAGAAAATGGTCGAAGATAGGGGTAATATGCTTATTTTAGCTAAAAATAGGGAATAAGGTAGAAACGAGGTAGAAATAAGGTAGAAAATAAGGCCAGAGCCCAGGCACCACAATGCCCAGCCCCTGGCCAAAGGGGTCTCAGATAGCTGTGGAGGTCTTTTGCTAAAGAGTCCTAAAAGTGATGCACCAATTCTCCCTTTGTCTGGAACTTTTGAAAGGGGTCTTTAGAACCACAGTTCCCATCAGTTTTAGAACAGTTCAGACTACTATGAGTGAGAGTAACTTACCCTTACAAAGGAGAGAAGACTCAGCAGAAAGGGACATGGAGAAAAAAAGCAGAGAAACAGAAATAGAGACATGGGCAGCATACAGAGAGAACAAGCTTCAGAATATGCACAGGAAATAGCCAAAAGAGATTCTACTTGGATACTCACAAAATAAATCATGTAACTGGGAAAAAATTAATCTAAGAAAGACAAATGTTTCTGAGGTAGGAGGAAGCTGAAGAACGTCAGGGCTGAGAGATATCTGGCCTTGCTAACCAATGAGCCAGGGGTTGGCCTTAACCTGTGGCGAGTTGCAGAGGTCATTCTGGTGATGCCTGGACTGTCCCAAGGTCCAACTGGGGCACAGGGAGATCTGGTTCTCTAGCCAGGGTTCTAGTCATTAGGAAAAATACCCTGAACTGGACAGACTGGCAGTGGGAGGCCTAGAGAAGATCTTGAAATATGATCCTGGAGAATCAACCAGGATGATTGGCGAAGACCGAGGAAAGAAACTAAATCTGGACTGGAGCAAGCGTGAGGAGGGAAATGATAGCAACCTGCATGTATTTGGACTGTGTAAACACAGCTAAATGGAATGGATAGGGGTGGGGGTAGCGGGATGATGAGCAAGAGGGTGCTGAATCTCAGAGGGAGAAGGGACCAAAAAGGGATTTAAGGACACTAAAGACCATCTCTACCTGCATTCCAAATGTGTTTGGGCTGGTCCCGGGTGCCAAAAACAACTCTTGCTTGGTCAGTGGAGAAGGTAAATCCCAGGTCATGATCATATTTGTATCAGACTCTACCACCCAAACTTTCTTTACCCAGAGTTGTCTGTAGAATATAGTAAACTCTCAAGGCAATATAGTTCTCTGGGGAAGGAGAGGTCCCTTCCAGGTAAGGTGGACACAGAAGGCTTTACAAAGGTTGATTGCTTGACTCCATTTTTGAACAACTCTTTACTAAAGGCCAAAATGTACAGAAGATTGTGCTAGGAAATGTTGGGAATACAGAGGAAATGTTGGACGTTTTCCCTGTCTTCCAATAGTGTATAACATCCTTCAGGAAAACATGTCAACAGAGCCATACAATGTTAGTTGCATCACTGTTTATCACTGATAAAGGCAGTCAGTACATGCAAAGAAGTCCTAGGATGCCCAGACAGTCTGACAGTGAGGGTACTGAGACCTAACGTCCAGTGAGACTTCTTGGAGGAGCAGGGCCTTGAATGATAAATAAGATTTAATGAGGCTGAAAGAAAAAAGGAAGGTTAGTCTAGGGGAGCAGAACAACCAAGAACATAGTTTGGGTGTAAAACAAGATCTTACTAAAGAATAAGGGTGGGAGAATCCTTCCTGATGACCCTCAAATCATTCTCCAAAGGTGACCACAGAACAGGTTACTTACCATTTCTGCTTACATATAAGGTCAGCTCTCAAACAATCCTTTACTAAGTTAGATAAAGACTTCCCTGACTTGGCCCTGTGCTTATTACGACTTCCTTTCCACAATGACCCAACTGGCTGGCTCCTTAAGATGGCTTTCTGATAGCTGGATTATCTTCTACCTTCTGGGATTACTAAATGAATAAATATTTGTCTAGCTGTGTTAGGTCAGGGCACCTAGAAAGGCCTGAGTGATTCAGTTTCAATACACATAATGTGGAGATGTGTTCCAGGCCTGCCTGGGGAATGTTAACAGATATAAACCCCAAAAGGAGTTGTGACTACATCTGAGAGGCAAGTTAGGGCCTCCAATGGAAAGGAGGAATAAAACCCCATGCCCCTTCTAAATCTGTCTGGTATTTGTAGCCACCAGGTTACAGGAGCTGCTTTTGACTGTTTTCACTATCAGTACAATGAAAGGATGTTAAACTACTTAGAGGAAGGTGGTACTTTGCTTTGGCACTTGAAAAGTCTTACTCTCAATGGAAAATCCTTACATTATACATTGAGTATAGTCAACACTATAGGACAAGAGTTACTATAATGGAAAAGGGAAACAGACTGATGGTCCCTCCTACCACAGTCTGCAACCTTTCTCTGTAATGACCTGCCTGGATCCCTGCCCAGGTATTCCTCTGTGCCACACAGCCACGGGCACTTTGTTCATTCATTCACTCATTTAATTTTTCATTCAACAATTTTTACCAAGCACCAGCACTGGGATATCAGGTACTGGGGATCTAATCAAATGAAAAAAATCCTAGTCCCTGTTCCCCTGAAGCTTACATTCTGCTGGAGGAGACTGACATTTAAAAATCACACAAATAAACATATACTTATAATGTGTGATCAGTACTGTGAAGGAAAAGACCAAAGTACAGTTGATTCTCATTATTCACAGTAGTTACACTCTATAAAGTTGCCGCCAACACTAAATTAGTGAATTCTGAACCACTGCTCCTGGCGAAATACAGACTTAAGTTCCTGTGAGCCCCTGGTCACATGCTTTTATCAACTGATCAACACATAGCTTTGTTTTATGTGTGTCTCTGTTTAAAGATAGTTTATTTAATATAAGTTGTTGAGTCATGAACATTTAACTCATGGCCAACATCACTGTAACTCAAGCCTGAATGAAGCTTATCAAACAGACATATTTTTTCTGTAAGACATCACAATCTTGTGCTTAGGAACACTAGACAGCACTTCAGCACTACGCATGAAGGCCATTTTAAATAGCAAAATCACCAACAAAAAGCACATAAAAGGGGAAGAACATGGCACTAAATAGATTGCAAAAAGGACTCTTGTTTACAAAATGAGAGCTGAAACAAAAGGCAGAGTATTGCCCTGTTCAACCTCAGCTGGGAACACATGCCTTGGACAACACAAAATCTTCACTGCTCTATGCCTGTTCATGAATGATTGCCAAAGTGCCATGCATATTTAAAAATTTTAAAATTCAATTTATTTAAATTTTAAAAAGCTCACCCATTTCTCGTACCCCCACCCTCTACCTCTTGCAGTCACCATCTGTTTTCTGTATCTATGAGCTTTTTTTTTTTTTTTAAGATTCCACATGTAAGAGAGATCATATGTTATGTGTCTTTCTCTGTCTGACATTTCAGTTAGCATAATGCTCTCGAGGTCCATCCATATTGTAGCAAATGGTAAGATTTCATTCTTTTGTATAGTTGAATAATATTCTGTTGTATATACATATACACAATTTCTTTATCCATTCATCCATTGATGGACACTTAGGTTGTTTCCATGTCTTGGCTATTGTAAATAATGCGGTGATGAACATGGGGGTGCAGATATCTTTTCAAATTAACATTTTCATTTTTTTCAAATAAATACCCAAAGTGAAAACGCTAGATCATATGGTAGCTCTATTTTTAATATTTTGAGGAACCTCCATACTGTTTTTCATAGTGGTTGCACCAACTTACATTCCCACCAGCAAGGGCAGAAGGGTTTCCTTTTCTCCACATCCTCCCTAACACTTATTTCTTGTCTTTTTGATACTAGCCATTCTAAAAGGAGTGAGGAGATATCTCATTGTACTTTGATTTGCATTTCCCTGATCATTAATGATGTAGAGCATCTTTTCATGAACTTGTTGGCCATCTGTATGCCTTCTTTGGAAAAATGTCTATTCAGATCTGCCCATTTTTTAATCAGATTTTTTTTTTTGCTATTGAGTTGTATGAGTTTTAAAATATATTTTGGATATTAGCCCCTTATCAGATATATGATTTGCAATTATTTTCTGTCATTCAGTAGGTTGCCTTTTCATTTTGTTGATGGTTTCCCTTGCTATACAGAAGGCTTTTAGTCTATTGTAGTCTCACTTGTTTATTTTTGCTTTTGATGTGAGATTTAAAAAATCATCACCAGGACCTATGTCAGAAGGTTTTCTTCTAGAAGTTTTATAGTTTCAGGTCTTATGTTCCAGTATTTAATCCATTTTGAGTTAATTTTGGCATATGGCATAAGATAGTGGTTCAGTTTCATTCTTTTGCACGTAGTTATCCAAACCTCTCAACACTATTTATTGAAGAGACTGTCTTTTCCCATGTATATTCTTGGCTCCTTTGTCATAAGCTAATTGGTCATATATACATATTTTTTTCTGGGCTCTCTATTCTGTCCCATTGATCTATGTGTCTATTTTTATGCCAATACCACACAGTTTTAATTACTATAGCTTTGCAATGTAGTTTGAAACCAAGCATTGTGATGCCTCCAGCTTTGTTCTTTTTTCTCAAGACTGCTTTGACTATTCAGGGTCTGCTGTGCTTCCATACATATTATAGGATTATTCTATTTCTGCAAAAAGTACCATTGGAATTTTGATAGAGATTGTATTAACTTTGTAGATTGCTTTGGTTAGTATGGATATTTTAACAATATTAATTCTTCCAACCCATGAGCGTGGAATATCTTTCCATTTATTTGTGTCTTCAATTCCTTTAATCAATGTCTCATAGTTTAGAGTGTATAGGTCTTTCACCTGCTTGGCTAAATTTATCCCTTGGTGTTTTATTCTTCTTGATGCAATTGTAAATGGGATTGTTTTCTTAATTTCTTTTTTTTTAAATTAATTAATTAATTAATTTATTTTGGCTGTGTTGGGTCTTCGTTTCTGTGTGAGGGCTTTCTCCAGTTGCAGCGAGCAGGGGCCACTCTTCATTGCGGTGCACGGACCTCTCACTGTCGTGGCCTCTCCCGTTGTGGAGCACAGGCTCCAGACGCGCAGACTCAGTAGTTGTGGCTCATGGGCTTAGTCGCTCCGCGGCATGTGGGATCTTCCTGGACCGGGGCACGAACCCGTGTCCCCTGCATTGGCAGGTGGATTCTTAACCACTGCGCCACCAGGGAAGCCCCTTAATTTCTTTTTCTGATAGCTTGTTATTAGTGTATAAAAACACAACAGATTTATGTATATTGATTTGTATCCTGCAACCTTACTGAATTTGTTTATTAGTTAAAATAGTTTTTTTTTAACATCTTTATTGGAGTATAATTGCTTTACAATGGTGTGTTAGTTTCTGCTTTATAACAAAGTGAATCAGTTATACATATACATGTATCCCCATATCTCTTCCCTCTTGCATCTCCCTCCCTCCCACCCTCCCTATCCCACCCCTCTAGATGGTCACAGTTATAATAGTTTTTTGATGGAGTCTTTAGGGTTTTCTATATATAATATCATGTCATCTGCAAATAGTGACAGTTTTACTTCTTCCTTTCCAATTTAGATGCCTTTTATTTCTTTTTCTTGCCTAATTGCTTTGGCTAGGACTGCCAATAAATGCTGAAAAAAAGTGGGGAGAGTGGATATCCTTCTCTAGTTCCTGATCTTAGAGGAACTGTTGAGTATGATGGTAGCTGTGGGCATCTCATACATGAAATGTATTATGTTGAAGTCTGGTCCCTCTATACCCACTTTGTTGAGAGTTTTAATCATAAATGGATGTTGAATTTTGTCAAATGCTTTCTTTGCATTTATTGAGATAATCATATGATTTTTAGCCTTCATTTTGTTAATGTGGTGTATCACATTAATTCATTTGCAGTTGTTGAACCATCCTTATATCCCTGGAATAAATTCCACTTGATCATGGTGTATGAAACTTTTAATGTATTGTTGAATTCAGTCTGCTAATATTTTGTTGAGGATTTTAGCATTTATGTTCATCATGGATATTAGCCTGTTATTTTCTTTTCTTTCTTTCTTTTTTTGGTAGCATCCTTGTCTGGTTTTGGTATCAGTGTAATGCTGGCTTTGTAAAATGTGTTTGGAAGAGTTCACCCCTCTTGTATTGTTTGGAAGAATTTGAGAAGAAATGTTACTAATTCTTTGGTTTGGTAGAATTCACCAGTGAAGCTGTCTTGTCCTGGACTTATATTTTGGGGGAGGTTTTTGAATACTGATTCAATCTCCTTACCAGAAATAAATTTGTTCAGATTTTCTGTTTCACTATGATTCAATCTTGAGAGGTTGCAAGTTTCTAGGAATTTATCCATTTCTTTTAGGGTGTCCAATTTTGGGGCATATATTATTTATAGTAGTCTCTTATGATCCTTTGTATTTTTGTGCTATTGGTGGTAATATCTCCTCTTTCATTTCCGATTTTATTTATTTGTGTCCTTTCTTCTTTTCTTGCTGAGTCTAGCTAAAGTTTTGTCAAGTTTATCTTTTCAAAAAAGCAGCTCTTAGTTTTATTGATTTTTTCCCTACAATTGCTCTAGTCTTTTTTTCATTTATTTCTGCTCTAATCTTTGTTATTTCCCTCCTTGTACTAATTTTGGCCTTCATTTGTTTTTCTTTTACTAGTTCCTTGTGATGTAAAGTTAGGTTGTTTATTTGAGATTTTTCTTGTTTCTTGAGGGAGACATTTGTCACTACGAACTTCCCTCTTAGAACTGCTTTTGCTGTATCCCATAAATTTTAGTATGTTACATTTCCCTTTTCAATTGTCTCAAGGTATTTTAAAAATTTCTCTTTTGATTTCTTCTTTGACCCATTGGTTATACAGTAGCATGTTGTTTAATCTCCACATATTTGTGAATTTTCCATTTTCATCTTGTAGTTGATTTCTAGTGGCATACCATTGTGGTTGGAAAAGATGGTTGATATGATATCAATCCTCTTAAATTTATTAAGACTTGTTTTGTGGTCTCACATATGATCTATCTTGGAAAATGTTCAATGTACACTGAGAAGAATGTGTATTTTGCTGCTTTTGGATGGGATGTTCTGTAAATATCTAAGTTCATTTGTCTAACACGTTGTTTAAGGTTGATGTTTCCTATTGATTTTCTGTCTGTCTGATCTATCAATTGATGTAAGTGGGGTATTAAAGCCCTTATAATTATTGTACTACTGTCTATTTCTCCCTTTATGTCTGTTAATATTTGCTTTATATCTTTTTAAAAAAATTTTTATTGGAGTATAGTTGATTTACAATGTTGTGTTAGTTTCAGGTGTACAGCAGAGTGAATCAGTTATACATATACATATATCCACTCTTAGGTGTTCCTATGTTGGGTGCATCAATATTTATAAATGTTATATCCTCTTGTTTGATTAACTCCTTTATCATTATATAATGCTCTTCTTTGTCTCTTATTACAGTCTTTGTTTAAAGTCTATCTTGTCTGATATAAGTATACATATTTCAGCTTTCCTTTGATTTCCATTTGCATGGAATGTCTCTTTCCATTCTTTCACTTTTAGTGTGTATGTGTTCTTACATAGAAAATGTCTTTTGTAGGTAGCATAAGGATGGGTCTTGTTCTTTTTCCATCCAGCCACTCTATGTCTTTTGAATGGAGAATTTAGTTAAATTACATTTAAAGTAATTATTGATAGGTATGTGCTTATTGTCATTTTGTTAATTGTTTTCTAGCTGTTTTTGTAGTTCCCCTCTGTTACATTTTTCTTCTCTTGCCTCTTCTTTTGTAGTTTGATTACTTTCATTAATGGCATACTTTTATTCCATTCTCCTTATTGTTTCCATATTTACTATATGTTGTTGCTTTGTAGTTACCATGAGGCTTACATATAACAACTTATATCTATCATAGTCTATTCTAAGTTGATAACAACTAAAGTTTGATCCCACTCTAAAGTGCAACATTTTTATCACCTTGCAACCAATGTTTTATGATATTTTTTAACATCTTTATTGTAGTATAATTGCTTTACAGTGGTGTGTTAGAGTCTGCTTTATAACAAAGTGACTCAGTTATACATATACATACGTTCCCATATCTCTTCCCTCATGCGTCTCCCTCCCTCCCACCCTCCCTATCCCACCCGTTTAGGTGGTCACAAAGCACCGAGCTTATCTCCCTGTGCTATGTGGCTGCTTCCAACTAGCTATCTATTTTAGGTTTGGTAGTGTATATATGTCCGTGCCACCCTCTCACTTTGTCACAGCTTACTCTTCCCCCTCCCCATAACCTCAAGTCCATTCTCTAGTAGGTCTGTGTCTTTATTCCCGTCTTGCCCCTAGGTTCTTCATGACCTTTTCTTTTTTCTTAGATTCCATATATATGTGTTAGCATAGGGTATTTGTTTTTCTCTTTCTGACTGACTTCACTCTGTATGACAGTCTCTAGGTCCATCCACCTCACTACAAATAACTCAATTTCATTTCTTTTTCTGGCTGAGTAACATTCCATTGTATATATGTGCCACATCTTCTTTATCCATTCATCTGTTGATGGACACTTAGGTTGCTTCCATGTCCTGGCTATTGTAAATAGAGCTGCAATGAACATTTTGGTACATGACTCTTTTTGAATTATGGTTTTCTCAGGCTATATGCCCAGTAGTGGGATTGCTTGGTCATATGGTAGTTCTATTTTTATTTTTTATTTATTTATTTATTTTTTTATACCTCAAAATGGAATACTTTATTTATTTATTTATTTATTTATTTTTTATGGCTCAAAATCCTTTTTAATTTACATTCTTTTTTTTTAAACATCTTTATTGAAGTATAATTGCCTTACAATGGTGTGTTAGCTTCTGCTTTATAACAAAGTGAACCAGTTATACATATACAATATGTTCCCATATCTCTTCCCTCTTGCATCTCCCTCCCTCCCACCCTCCCCATCCCACCCCTCTAGGAGGTCACAAAGCACCGAGCTGATCTCCCTGTGCTATGCGGCTGCTTCCCACTAGCTATCTATTTTACATTTGGTAGTGTATATATGTCCATGACACTCTCTCACCCTGTCACATCTCACCCCACCCCCTCCCCATATCCTCAAGTCCATTCTCTAGTAGGTCTGTGTCTTTATTCCTGTCTTGCCACTAGGTTATTCATGGCCTTTTTTTTTCCTTAGATTCCGTATATATGTGTTAGCATACTGTATTTGTTTTTCTCTTTCTGACTTACTTCACTCTGTAGGACAGACTCTAACTCCATCCACCTCATTACAAATACCTCCATTTCATTTCTTTTTATGGCTGAGTAATATTCCATTGTATATATGTGCCACATCTTCTTTATCCATTCATCTGTCGTTGGACATTTAGGTTGCTTCCATGTCCTGGCTATTGTAAATAGAGCTGCAATGAACACTGCAGTGCATGTCTCTTTTTGAATTATGGTTTCTCAGGGTGTATGCCCAGGAGTGGGATTGTTGGGTTATATGGTAGTTCTATTTTTAGTTTTTTAAAGAACCTCCATACTGTTCTCCATAGTGGCTGTATCAATTTACATTCCCACCAACAGTGCAAGAGAGTTCCCTTTTCTCCACACCCTCTCCAGCATTTATTGTTTGTAGATTTTTTGATGATGGCCATTCTGATCGGTGTGAGATGATATCTCATTGTAGTTTTGATTTGCATTTCTCTAATGATTAATGATGTTGAGCATTCTTTCATGTGTTTGTTGGCAATCTGTGTATCTTCTTTGGAGAAATGTCTGTTTAGGTCTTCTGCCCATCTTTGGATTGGGTTGTTTGTTTTTTGATATTGAGCTGCATGAGCTGCTTGTAAATTTAGGAGATTAATCCTTTGTCAGTTGCTTCATTTGCAAATATTTTCTCCCATTCAGAGGGTTGTCTTTTTGTCTTGTTTATGGTTTCCTTTGCAGTGCAAAAGCTTTTAAGTTTCATTAGGTCCCATTTGTTTATTTTTGTTTTATTTCCATTTCTCTAGGAGGTGGGTCAAAAAGGATCTTGCTGTGATTTATGTCATAGAATGTTCTGCCTATGTTTTCCTCTAAGAGTTTGATAGTGTCTGGCCTTACATTTAGGTCTTTAATCCATTTTGAGTTTATTTTTGTGTATGGTGTTAGGGAGTGTTCTAATTTCATACTTTTACAAGTTCCTGTCCAGTTTTCACAGCACCACTTATTGAAGAGGCTGTCTTTTCTCCACTGTATATTCTTGCCTCCTTTATCAAAGATAAGGTGACCATATATGCATGGGTTTATCTCTGGGCTTTCTATCCTGTTCCATTGATCTATATTTCTGTTTTTGTGTCAGTACCCTACTGCCTTGATTACTGTAGCTTTGTAGTATAGTCTGAAGTCAGGGAGCCTGATTCCTCCAGCTCTGTTTTTCTTTTTTTTTTTAATTTTTAATGTTTAAATTTTTTCCTCTCTGAACTGCTTTTGCAGCATCCTAAAGGTTTCAGTAGGTGATGTTTCCATTTTCATTTGTTTTGAGGGTTTTTTTTTTAAATTCACTTTTTAAAAATTTTATTTATTTTATTTGTTTAATTTTGGCTGTGTTTGGTCTTTGTTGCTGCGTGTGGGCTTTCTCTAGTTGTGGTGAGCCGGGGCTACTCTTCGCTGCAGTACGCAGGCGCTACTCTTCGTTGTGGTGCACGGGCTTCTCATTGCAGTGGTTTCTCTTGTTGTGGCAGCTCCGTTTTTCTTTCTCAAGATTGCTTTGCCTATTCGGGGTCTTTTGCGTTTCCATACAAATTGTGAAATTTTTTGTTCTAGTTCTGTGAAAAATGCCAGCGGTAGTTGGATAGGGATTGCATTGAATCTGTAGATTGCTTTGGGTAGTATAGTCATTTTCACAATACTGATTCTTCCAATCTAAGAACATGGTATATCTCTCCATCTACTTGTATCATCTTTAATTTCTTTCATCAGTGTCTTATAATTTTCTGCATACAGGTCTTTTGTCTCCTTAGGTAGGTTTATTCCTAGATATTTTATTCTTTTTGTTGCAATGGTAAACGGGAGTGTTTTCTTAATTTCACTTTCAGATTTTTCATCATTAGTGTATAGGAATGTTAGAGATTTCTGTGCATTAATTTTGTATCCTGCTACTTTACCAAATTCATTGATTAGCTCTAGTAGTTTTCTGGTAACATTGTTAGGATTCTCTATGTATAGTATCATCATCTGCAAACAGTGACAGCTTTACTTCTTCTTTTCCGGTTTGGATTCCTTTTATTTCTTTTTCTTCTCTGATTGCTGTGGCTAAAACTTCCAAAACTATTTTGAATAATAGTGGTGAGAGTGGGCAACCTTGTCTTTTTCCTGATCTTTGTGAAAATGGTTTCAGTTTTTCACCATTGAGGATGATGTTGGCTGTGGGTTTGTCATATATGGCCTTTATTATGTTGAAGAAAGTTCCCTCTATGCCTACTTCCTGCAGGGATTTTATCATGAATGGGTGTTGAATTTTGTCAAAAGCTTTCTCTGCATTGATTGAGATGATCATATGGTTTCTCTCCTTCAATTTGTTAATATGGTGTATCACATTGATTGATTTGCGTATATTGAAGAATCCTTGCATTCCTGGGATAAACCCCACTGGATCATAGTGTGTGATCCTTTTAACGTGCTGTTGGATTCTGTTTGCTAGTATTTTGTTGAGGATTTTTGCATCTATGTTCATCAGTGATATTAGTGTGTAGTTTTCTTTCTTTGTGACATCTTTGTCTGGTTTTGGTATCAGGGTGATGGTGGCCTCATAGGATGAGTTGGGGAGTGTTCCTCCGTCTGCAATATTTTGGAAGAGTTTGAGAAGGATAGGTGTTAGGTCTTCTCTAAATGTTTGATAGAATTCGCCTGTGAAGCCATCTGGTCCTGGGCTTTTGTTTGTTGGAAGATTCTTAATCACAGTTTCAATTTCAGTGCTTGTGATTGGTCTGTTCATGTTTTCTATTTCTTCCTGGTTCAGTCTCGGCAGTTGTCTATTTCTAAGAATTTGTCCATTTCTTCCAGGTTGTCCATTTTATTGGCATAGAGTTGCTAGTAGTAATCTCTCATGATCGTTTGTATTTCTGCAGTGTCAGTTGTTACTTCACCATTTTCATTTCTAGTTCTATTGATTTGAGTCTTCTCCCTTTTTTTCTTGATGAGTCTGGCTAATGGTTTATCAATTTTGTTTATCTTCTCAAAGAACCAGCTTTTAGTTTTATTGATCTTTGCTATCGTTTCCTTCATTTCTTTTTCATTTATTTCTGATATGATATTTTTTATTTCTTTCCTTCTGCTAACTTTGGGGTTTTTTGTTCTTCTTTCTCTAATTGGTTTAGGTGTAAGCTTAGGTTGTTCATTTGAGATGTTTCTTGTTTCTTAAGGTAGGATTGTATTGCTATAAACTTCCCTCTTAGAACTGCTTTTGCTGCATCCCATAAGTTTTGGGTCGTCATCTTTTCATTGTCATTTGTTTCTAGATACTTTTTGATTTCCTCTTTGATTTCTTCAGTGATCTCTTGGTTATTAAGTAGTGCATTGTTTAGCCTCCATGTGCTTGTATATTTTACAGATTATTTCTCGTAATTGATGTCTCATCTCATAGCGTTGTGGTTGGAAAAGATACCTGATATGATTTCAGTTTTCTTAAATTTACCAAGGCTTGATTTGTGACCCAAGATATGATCTATCCTGGAGAATGTTCCATGAGCACTTGAGAAGAATGTGTATTCTGTTTTTTTTGGATGGAATGTTTTATAAATATCAATTAAGTCCATCTTGTTTAATGAATCATTTAAAGCTTGTGTTTCCTTATTTATTTTCATTTTGGATGATCTGTCCATTGGTGAAAGTGGGGTGTTAAAAGTCCCCTACTATGATTGTGTTACTGTCGATTTCCCCTTTTATGGCTGTTAGTATTTGCCTTATGTATTGAGGTGCTCTTATGTTGGGTGCATAAATATTTACAATTGTTATATCTTCTTCTTGGATCGATCCCTTGATCATTATATAGTGTCCTTCTTTGTCTCTTGTAATAGTCTTTATTTTAAAGTCTATTTTGTCTGATATGAGAATTGCTACTTCAGCTTTCTTTTGATTTCCATTTTCATGGAATATCTTTTTCCCTTCCCTCACTTTCAGTCTGTATGTGTCCCTAGGTCTGAAGTGGATCTCCTGTAGACAGCATATATACGGGTCTTGTTTTTGTTTCCATTCAGGCAGTCTATGTCTTTTGGTTGGAGCATTTAATCCATTTACATTTAAGGTAATTATCCATATGTATGTTCCTATTCCCATTTTCTTAATTGTTTTGGGTTTGTTATTGTAGGTCTTTTCCTTGTCTTGTGTTTCCTGCCTAGAGAATTTCCTTTAGCATTTGTTGTAGAGCTGGTTTGGTGGTGCTGAATTCTCTTAGCTTTTTCTTGTCTGTAAAGGTTTTAATTTCTCCATCAAATCTGAATGAGATCCTTGCCTGATAGAGTAATCTTGGTTGTAGGTTTTTCTCCTTCATCATTTAAAATATGTCCTGCCACTCCCATCTGGCTTGCAGAGTTTCTGCTGAAAGATCAGCTGTTAACCTTATGGGGATTCCCTTATGTGTTATTTGTTGTTTTTCCCTTGCTGCTTTTAATAGTTTTTCTATGTATTTAATTTTTTATAGTTTGATTAATATGTTTCCTGGTGTGTTTCTCCTTTGATTTATGCTGTATGGGACTCTCTGTGCTTCCTGGACTTGAATAACTATTTCCTTTCCCATATTAGGGAATTTTTCAACTATAATCTCTCAAATATTTTCTCAGTCCCTTTCTTTTTCTCTTCTTCTTGTGGGACCCCTATAATTCGAATGTTGGTGCGTTTAATGTTGTCCCAGAGGTCTCTGAGACTGTCCTCAGTTCTTTTCATTCTTTTTTCTTTATTTTGCCCTGCAGTAGTTATTTCCACTATTTTATCTTCCAGGTCACTTATCCATTTTTCTGCCTCAGTTACCCTGCTATTGATCCCTTCTAGAGAATTTTTAATGGTATTTATTGTGTTGTTCATCATTGTTTGTTTGCTCTTTAGTTCTTCTAGGTCCTTGTTAAACTTTTCTTGTATTTTCTCTATTCTATTTCCAAGATTTTGGATCATCTTTACTCTCATTATTCTGAATTCTTTTTCAGGTAGACTGCCTATTTCCTCTTCATTTGTTAGGTCTGGTGGGTTTTTACCTTGCTCCTTCATCTGCTGTGTGTTTTTCTGTCTTCTCATTTTGCTTAACTTACTGTGTTTGGGGTCTCCTTTTTGCAGGCTGCAGGTTCGTAGTTCCCGTTGATTTTGGTGTCTGTCCCCAGTGGCTAATTTTGGTTCAGTGGGTTGTATAGGCTTCCTGGTGGAGGGGACTAGTGCCTGTGTTCTTGTGGATGAGGCTGGATCTTGTCTTTCTGGTGGGCAGGTCCACGTCTGGTGGTGTGTTTTGGGGGTGTCTGTGGCCTTATTATGATTTTAGGCAGCCTCTCTGCTAATGGATGGGGTTGTGTTCCTGTCTTGCTAGTTGTCTGGCATAGGGTGTCCAGCACTCTAGCTTGCTGGTCATTGAGTGAAGCTGGGTCTTGGCATTGAGATGGAGATCTCTGGGAGATTTTCACCATTTGATATTACATGGAGCTGGGAGGTCTCTTGTGGACCAGTGTCCTGAAGTTGGCTCTCTCATCTCAGAGGCACAGCCCTGATGCCTGGCTGGAGCACCAAGAGCCTTTCCTCCACATGGCTCAGAATAAAAGGGAGCAAAAATAGAAAGAAAGAAAGAAAGAAAGAAGATAAAATAAAGTAAAATAAAATAAAATAAAGAAGTTATTAAAATAAAAAATAACTACTAAGAAAAAAATTTTAAAAGTAAAAAAAAAAAAATGGACGGACAGAACCCTAGGACAAATGGTAAAAGCAAAGTTATACAGACAAAATCACACACAGAAACATACACATACACACTCACAAAAAGAGAAAAAGGGACAAAAAATATATCTTTGCTCCCAAAGTCCACCTCATGAATTTGGGATGATTCGTTGTCTATTCAGGTATTCCACAGATGCAGGTACATCAAGTTGATTGTGGAGATTTAATCCACTGCCCCTGAGGCTGCTTGGAGAAATTTCTCTTTCTCTTTGTTCGCACAGCTCCCAGGGTTCAGCTTTGGATTTGGCCCCGCCTCTGAATGTAGGTCGCCTGAGGGCGTCTGTTTTTCGCTCAGACAGGGCGGGGTTAAAGGAGCAGCTGATTAGGGGGCTCTGGCTCACTCAGGCCGATGGGAGGGAGGGGTACAGATGTGGGGTGAGCCTGCTGTGGCAGAGGTCTGCATGACGTTGCAGCAGCCTGAGGCACACTGTGCGTTCTCCCAGGGAAATTGTCCCTGGATCATGGGACCCTGGCAGTGGCGGGCTGCACAGGCTCCCGGGAGAGGAAGTGTGGAGAGTGACCTGTGCTTGCACACAGGCTTCTTGGTGGCAGCAGCAGCAGTCTTAGCGTCCCATGCCCATCTCTGGGGTCCGCGCTGATAGCCGCGGCTCGTGCCCATCTCTGGAGCTCCTTTAAGCGGCGTCTTAATCCCCTCTCCTCACGCACCAGGAAACAAAGAGGGAAGAAAAAGTCTCTTGCTTCTTCGGCAGGTCCAGACTTCTTCCCGGACTCCCTCCCGGCTAGCTGTGGCGCACTAGCCCCCTTCAGGCTGTGTTCACGCCACCAACCCCAGTCCTCTCCCTGGGATCCGCCCGAAGCCCGAGCCTCAGCTCCCAGCCTCCACCCGTACCGGCGGGTGAACAGAGAAGCCTCTCGGGCTGATGAGTGCTGGTCGGCCTTTATCCTCCTTGCGGGAATCTCTCCGCTTTGCCCTCTGCACCCCTGTTGCTGCGCTATCCTCCGTGGCTCCAAAGCTTCCCCCCAACCATCCCCGTCTCTGCCAGTGAAGGGACTTCCTAGTGTGTGGAAACCTTTCCTCCTTCACAGCTCCCTCCCAGTGGTGCAGGTCCCATCCCTATTCTTTTGTCTGTTTTTTCTTTTTTCTTTTGCCCTACCCAGGTACGTGGGGAGTTTCTTGCCTTTTGGGAGGTCTGAGGTCTTCTGCCAGCGTTCAGTAGGTGTTCTGTAGGAGTTCTTCCACATGTAGATGTATTTCTGATGTATTTGTGGAGAGGAAGGTTATCTCCGTGTCTTACTCTTCCTTCATCTTGAAGTTCCTCCTCCTGTTTTATGATTTTGATGTCACATTTTACATCATTTATATTGTGTATCCCTTAACAGATTACTGGCGCACATCAGAAATATTGTGGGTTCAATTCCAATAAAGTGAGTCACATGAATTTTTTGGCATTCTAGTGCATATAAAAATTATGTCTACACTATGTTGTAGTCTATTAAGTGTGCAATTGCACTATGCCTAAAAAAATAATGTACAAACCTTAATTAAAAATACTTTAGGGAATTACCTGGCAGTCCAGTGATTAGGACTCGGTGCTTTCACTCCAGGGGCCCCGGTTTGATCCCTGGTCGGGGAACTACGATCCTGTAAGCTGTGTGGCACAGCCAAAAAACATACATTACTAAAAAATGCTTGCATCGTCTCGCTGAAGCAAGTCATAATCTTTTTTCTGGTGAGGGGTCTTGCCTCCATGTTGCTGGCTGCTGACTGGTCAGGGTGGTGGTTGCTGATGACTGGGGTGGATGTGGCAATTTCATAAAATAAGACAACAATGAAGTTTGCTGCATCAGTTGGCTCTTCCTTTCATGAACGATTTCTCTGTAGCATGTAATGCTGTTCCTGTCCAGGAAGTTTTCAATTGACTTTGCCCAGAGCCATGAGAAGAATGACTATCTATGGCATCTATAGCCTTACAAAATATACTTCTTAAATGATAAGACTTGAGAGTTGAAGTGACTCCTTGATCCATGGGCTGCAGAATGGATGTTGTGTTAGCAGGCTTAAAAACAATATTAATCTCATTGTACTCTCCATCAGAGCTCTTGGGTGACCAAGAGCAGTAATATTTTGAAATTACTGTCAATGTGCTTAAGCATTTCTAGCTTTTGATTTAAAGTGAGAAAAGCGCGACTCTCCCTTTCACTTGAACACTTAGAGGCCATTGTAAGGTTACTAATTGGCCTAATTTCAATATTGTTACCCCTCAGGGAATAGAGAGGCCCCAGGTGAGGTAGAGAGATGAAGGAACGGCTGGTTGGTGGAGCAGTCAGGACACACACAACATTTACCAAGTAACTTCACCATCTTATATAGGCACTGTTGGCGGTGCCCCCAAACAACTACAATAGTAATATCAAAGATCACTGATTGGATCACCATAATCAATATAATAATGAAAAAGTTTGAAATATTGAGAGAATTATCAAAATGTGACATAGAGACATGAAATGAGCAAATGCTTTTGGAGAAATGGTGCCAATAGGCTTGCTCTGATGCAGGATTGCCACAAACCTTCAATTTGTAAAAAACACAGTATCTGTGAAGCACAGTAAAGCAAAGGACAATAAAACAAGGTATGCCTGTATAATCACCATGCGCCATGTTAGATCCTCAGAACTTACTCATCTTATAACTGAAAGTTTTTACTCTTTGACCAACAATCTAAGTGTCCATGAATGCATGAATGGGTAAAGAAAATGTGGTATAACTGTAAAATGGAATATTATTCAGCTATGAGAAAGAAAGAAATTCTTCCATTCATGACAAATGGATGGACCTGGAGGACATTATGTTGAGTGAAATAATAAACCAGACATGGAAAAACAAATACTGTATGCTATTGCTTATATGTGGGATCTAAAAAAGTCGAACTCACAGAACCAAAGAGTAGAATGGTGGTTACCCGAGGCTGAGGGTGGGGAAAATGAGAGATGGGGGACTTTCAATGTTAAAGGTGAAAATGTCTTGGGCCTATTTGCCCTAAATCAAGTTGCCCTAAAACTAGCAACCCTGTTAGCAGATATGGTGACAGGGCCTGAGGAATGCTTTACAACCCTTTGGTTTAGATGAAAGTGAAATGTTGTCCCTAATTGGGATAGGAGAAAACCATTCAGAAAGGAAGCCAGAAGGAAAACATTCTGAGGGATACTGGGCAATTAAAGCCATTGTCAAGATGCTGGTGAATGAGAAACTGTCAAGGATGACAAGGAATATCTTCTGGTTGTAAATGTGGGCCTTATAAGTGATAATCCATAGAAGATAAAATTTTTGGAAGCAGCAGCAGTTTTGCTTCAGAGCATAAGGACTGCTCATACAAACTAGGAGATGGGGAAGAATTAGGTTCCTGGCTCTCTGAGTGTAGAACTAGATTGGTGGCTCACTCCATTTTGAGGCTGACAGAGGTTATCACACCTAGATCTGAAATGGTCAATTGAAGTTAAATTTCCTTTAGGACCTGTGTTCAAGATAAGGCATTAATTCGAATGTTTACAAAATGCCTAGAGTGTGTTAGGGATAAAATGATAAACAGGATTGATGTGACCTTTACCTCTATGGCAGGTAATCATTTAAATGCTACAAGAGAAGTATGGGGCCTCAGAGAGAATATAGGAGAGACACCCAACATATCTTGTGAATCTGGGAAAGCTTTCCAAAGGAAATGAAGTCGAAGCATAAGCCTGGAGGACAAATAAGGGTTATCTAGGTGATCAGATGGAGGACAGGCATCCCAGGCACAGGGAACAGCATGGGCAAAAACAAGGGAGAGAACATATGCATTTGAAGAATTATGGTATGGTCCAGTATAGCTAGAGTAGGTAGGTTGTAATTCTCCAAGCGTGATACACCAACCATTTGCACCGGAGTTACATGGGCTGCTTCTTAAGAAAATAAAGAGTCCCAGACTTTCTATATCTCTGTGGTGGGATCTGTAAATCTGCATTTCAATTTGTTTCCTTCGTGATTCTGATGCACTATAATGTCCTATATAGTCTATATGGCAAGCTTCTAGCTATACATTCATATATCAAGAAAAATAATATGAATGTGAATGTGTGTGTGTGTGTGTGTGTGTGTGTGTGTGTGTATTTAGGAGCTAAATAGAAGATTAGAGAGGGATTGAGACACCAAATTTTTGAAAGGCTTCTCTCAAGTCTTTTTCATAAGTCAAAAGACCTTTCCTAAGGCCAAGGCCTCTAGGGCTCAGCCACTCCAGGCCTCTCTGCTGGGCTGAGGTGATCGGTATCTAGGTACACTTGTAATCCATTTAGGGCACACTGGTTGGGCAGCTCTGCTGTTGACCATGATAAGGAGTACAGACTTTGTTTAATAGGCAATGGGGATCCACTGAAAGGTTTTAGGAAGAAAGTAACTTGAACTGATTTGCTGTTTAGAAAAATTATTCACTTTACAAGAGACTGGATTAGAGTGGGGACAAGATTGAAGATGGGGAGATTTTTTAGGAGAATATTGCAATAGCTAAATTCTTCAACTTATCTGGCCTGATAAATAAAAATATATGGTTTTATTCCATGATTAGAGGTTAACAACACTCTCCTCATCCCCCTGTTTTCTTTATGCCTGATATAATCAGGTACTGTCATGAGTATCAGGAGCTGCAAGGAAAAGATTTTGTTCCATATTTGAATTTAACTGATTAAGATGGCAAACATTCTTTCTCACACCTGAAGTTTCTTAAAATGGAAATACAAGAAACTGAAGATAACGGAGGTCTTCCCTTATGGTTGGCACTGGGTTCTGTCCATGGGACCCCCTTCATTGAATGGGAGAGGTGAGATCAGAATCCCTGAGATGGAGTGCAAAATCAGAAGTCAGGAAGATGCCAATTGGTGCATAAACCTGAAGAAGCAGAAGTGCCAGAAGGCAAGACATAGCTGGCAATGGGAAAAAATGTACCCAAGATAAATGGGGCATATTCTGGCTGACTTTTGTCCTGCTCTACCAGTTCCCTTGGGATCTATGGACACTGATTCCTTGCTTCTGTGGATGGTAACCCAGACTAAGGTAATCACAAGGGAACAAAGGGATCTGCAGAGGGCAGTGGTGTATGAACCTAGGGATTTGAAAAGCTACTTGTCTATGAAGCATTTCTCATTTGGGGAGGGACTGATTCATGTGGGGAGGAACCTGGTTCCTGGAGATGTGTGGTGTCATCTGACCTCCTGGAGCCTGCATGGCCTGCTCAGGGGCAGTTTTCCCACCCTAATTAAGACTTTTGCTGCAGGTAAAAGAAACAGCTGCTGCTATCCAGAGTAAATTAGTCACAAAGAAGCCTGCTCCTCATTCTGTCTCCTGGCTTCCCATAAATGCCTGAAACCCAGCCTTGGAGTTGGTATGTACTTTTAATTATTTCAAGAGCTGGCATCGCTTGCCTCATAGTAAAAGTGTCATGAAATTACTGTAATGTTGCATGAGTTTGAGTCATAAATCTTATTCACTTCGGCTACATCTCATACCTTAATTCACTAGAGTATAAAATGCCATTTACACTGGTTCATAGTTCACTTAACCATAATTAAATGACCTCAGAGGGCAGTAATTCGTTGAGGCTCTGTCTTTGATGTGACACAAATAACAAATTTGGTTTGCCATGTGGACAGGATCCTCCACACTTTTATATTGGCCACGGACCTCATGGAGCATATAATGTTGGCTTTTTGGTGTGGGCATGTGCTCTGGTTACACGGAACATCTGGGCTACAGATGTGGTTGGAGGGACCAGCTAAATGGTCCCCTTTGGAATTTTGTTGCACCATCTTCAGGACCCTCTAGGACTTCCCTTGGTCCTTTCAGTTCTCTAAAAAATGAGTGTTTGCCCAGTGTTAAGCCTAGATAAGAGATGATGAGGGCACTTCCTTTTTCACCTTCTCATCCTTGTGTTATTCTCTTTCTAAAATGACTAAGGGATCAGTGGCTCAAGGGCTTTCAAACTTTACCTCTAGGTGTAAGGCTCCCTAAGCTCATGTCCCTAATCATGATGTGTTTCCTGGGATCCAGATCCTCAAGACCAACAGCTCTAGGTGTCGTTACCATTTGGACACTCCACTTAATTTGCACAACTTTGTTGTCTTCCCATCAAAATGGATTCCTCTTGTTTTCTCCATCATCATCAGTGGCACTACCATCCTTGTGAGTTCCCAAGTTCTAACCCCTGAAGCTCTTGGTAAGTAGAATAGTTCCTCCAAACCCCAAAGATGTTTGTGCCCTAATATCAGAAGCTTTGAATATGTTGTTACATGACAAAGAATTAAGGTTGCAGGAATTATTAAGGAATTAAAGTTGCTAATCAGCTGACCTCTGGATGGAGAGAGTCTCCTAGATTACCTGGTGGGCCCAATGTAATCACAAGAGTCCTTAAAAGTGGAAGAAGGAGGTAAAGGGAGAGTAACAGGCAGATGTGATTAAGAACAAGAGATTCAGAGATGCAATGCTGCTGGCTTTGAAGGTGGAGGAACAGGGTCATGAGGCAAGGAGCGTGGGTGGATTCTAGAAGCTGCAAAAGGCAAGGAAAAGTATTCTAGTCTAGAACCTCCAAAAAGGAAGGCAGCTGGTTGACACCTTGATTTTAGATCAGTGAAACCCACGTCAGACTTCGGACTAACAAACTGTAGGATAATACATATATGTTGTTTTATTTATTTATTTTTTACACCTTTATTGGAGTATAGTTGCTTTATAATGTGTGTTAGTTTCTGCTGTATAACAAAGTGAATCAGCTATATGTATACATATAGCTCACATCCCCTCCCTCTTGCATCTCCCTCCCACCCTCCCTATCCCACCCCTCTATGTGGTCACAAAGCACCGAGCTTATCTCCCTGTGCTACGTGGCTGTTTCCCACTAGTTATCTATTTTATATTTGGTAGTGTATATATGTCCATGCCACTCTCTCACTTCGCCCCAGCTTACCCTTCCCCCTCCCGTGTCCTCAAGTCCATTCTCTAGGTCTGTGTCTTTATTCGTGTCCTGCCCCTAGGTGCTTCAGAACTTTTTTTTTTTTTTACATTCCATATATATGTGTTAGCATACTGTATTTGTTTTTCTCTTTCTGGCTTACTTTACTCTGTATGACAGTCTCTAGGTCCATCCACCTCACTACAAATAACTCAATTTCGTTTCTTTGTATGGCTGAGTAATATTCCATTGTATATATGTGCCACATCTTCTTTATTCATTCATCTGTCGATGGACACTTAGGTTGCTTCCATGTTCTGGCTATTGTAAATAGAGCTGCAATGAACATTTTGGTACATGACTCTTTTTGAATTATGGTTTTCTCAGGGTATATGCCCAGTAGTGGAATTGCTGGGTCGTATGGTAGTTCTGTTTTTAGATTTTTAAGGAACCTCCATACAGTTCTCCATAGTGGCTGTATCAATTTACATTCCCATCAACAGCGCAAGAGGGTTCCCTTTTCTCCACACCCTCTCCAGCATTTATCGTTGGTAGATTTTTTGATGATGGCCATTCTGACTGGTGTGAAGTGATACCTCATTGTAGTTTTGATTTGCATTTCTCTAATGATTAGTGATGTTGAGCAATCTTTCATGTGTTTGTTGGCAATCTGTATATCTTCTTTGGAGAAATGTCTATTTAGGTCTTCTGCCCATTTTTGGATTGGGTTGTTTGTTTTTTGATATTGAGCTGCATGAACTGCTTGTAAATTTTGGAGAATAATCCTTTGTCAGTTGCTTCGTTTGAAAATATTTTCTCCCATTCTGAGAGTTGTCTTTTCATCTTGTTTATGGTTTCCTTTGCTGTGCAAAAGTTTTAAGTTTCATTAGGTCCCATTTGTTTTTTGTTTTGCTTTTTTTACACAGCACGTTCTTATTAGTTATCCATTTTATACATATTAGTGTTTATATGTCAATCCCAATCTCCCAATTCATTACACCACCACCCCCGCCACCACTTTCACCCCTTGGTGTCCATACGTTTGTTCTCTACATCTGTGTCTCAGTTTCTGCCCTGCAAACCAGTTCATCTGTAACATTTTTCTAGGTTCCACATATATGCGTTAATATATGATATTTGTTTTTCTCTTTCTGACTTACTTCACTCTGTATGATAGTCTCTAGATCCATCCACGTCTCTACAAATGACCCAATTTCGTTCCTTTTTATGGCTGAGTAATATTCCATTGTATATATGTACCACATCTTCTTTATCCATTCGTCTGTCGATGGGCATTTAGGTTGCTTCCATGACCTGGCAATTGTAAATAGTGCTACAATGAACATTGGGATGCATGTGTCTTTTTTTTAAAAATATTTATCTATTTATTTATTTATTTGGTTGCACCAGGTCTTAGTTGCGGCACGCATGTGGGATCTAGTTCCCCGGCCAGGGATCAAACCCAGGCCCCCTGCATTGGGAGCATGGAGTCCTAACCACTGTGCCACCAGGGAAGTCCCACATGTGTCTTTTTGAATGATGGTTTTCTCTGGGTATATGCCCAGTAGAGGGATTGCTGTGTCATATGGTAATTCTATTTTTAGTTTTTTAAGGATCCTCCATACTGTTCTCCATAGTGGCTGTATCAATTTACATTCCCATCAGCAGCGCAAGAGGGTTCCCTTTTCTCCACACCCTCTCCAGCATTTATCGTTTGTAGATTTTTTGATGATGGCCATTCTGACTGGTGTGAGGTGATACCTCATTGTAGTTTTGATTTGCATTTCTCTAATGATTAATGATGTTGAACATTCTTACATGTGTCTGTTGGCAATCTGTATATCTTCTTTGGAGAAATGTCTATTTAGGTCTTCTGCCCATTTTTGGATTGGGTTTGGATTGTTTGTTTTTTTTCTTATTGAGCTGCATGAGCTGCTTGTAAATTTTGGAGATTAATCCTTTGTCAGTTGCTTCATTTGCAAATACTTTCTCCTATTCTGAGGGTTGTCTTTTGGTCTTGTTTATGGTTTCCTTTGCTGTGAAAAAGCTTTTAAGTTTCATTAGGTCCCATTTGTTTATTTTTGTTTTTATTTCCATTTCTCTAGGAGTTGGATCAAAAAGGATCTTGCTGTGATTTATGTCATAGAGTGTTCTACCTGTGTTTTCCACTAAGAGTTTTATAGTGTCTGGCCTTACATTTAGCTATTTAATCCACTTTGAGTTTATTTTTGCGTATGGTGTCAGGGACTGTTCTAATTTCATTCTTTTACATGTAGCTGTCCAGTTTTCCCAGCACCATTTATTGAAGGGGCTGTCTTTGCTCCATTATATATTCTTGCCTCCTTTGTCAAAGATATGTTGACCATATGTCTGTGGGTTTATCTCTGGGCTTTCTGTCCTGTTCCACTGATCTCTATTTCTGTTTTTGTACCAGTACCATACTGTCGTGATTATTGTAGCTTTGTAGTATAGTCTGAAGTCAGGGAGCCTGATTCCTCCAGCTCCGTTTTTCTTTTTCAATATTGCTTTGGCTATTCGGGATCTTTTGTGGTTCCATACAAATTGTAAAATTTTTTGTTCTAGTTCTGTGAAAAATGCCAGTGGTAGTTTGATAGGGATTGCATTGAATCTGTAGATTGCTTTGGGTAGCATAGTTATTTTCATAATGTTGATTCTTCCAATCCAAGAACATGGTATATCTTTCCATCTGTTTGTATAATCTTTGATTTCTTTCATCAGTGTCTTATAATTTTCTACATACAGATTTTTTGCCTCCTTAGGTAGGTTTATTCCTAGATATTTTATTCTTTTTGTTGCAATGGTAAATGGTAGTGTTTCCTTAATTTGTCTTTCAGATTTTTCATCATTAGTGTATAGGAATGCAAGAGTTTTCTGTGCATTAATTTTGTATCCTGCTACTTTATCAAATTCATTGATTAGCTCTAGTAGTTTTCTGGTAGCATCTTTAGGATTCTCTATGTATAGTATCATGTCATCTGCAAACAATTTGACAGTTTTATTCTTCTTTTCCAATTTGGATTCCTTCTATTTCTTTTTCTTCTCTGATTGCTGTGGCTAAAACTTCCAGAACTATGTTAAATAATAATGGTGAGAGTGGGCAACCTTGTCTTATTCCTGATCTTAGAGGAAATGATTTCAGTTTTTCACCATTGAGAAAGATGTTTGCTGTGAGTTTGTCATATTATTATGTTGAAGTATGTTCCCTCTATGCCCACTTTCTGGAGAGTTTTTTTCATATATGGGTGTTGAATTTTGTCAAAAGCTTTTTCTGCATCTTTTGAGATTATCATATGATTTTTATCCTTCAATTTGTTAATCTGGTGTATCACATTGATTGATTTGCGTATATTGAAGAATCCTTGCATTCCTGGGATAAATCCCACTGGATCATGGTGTATGATACTTTGAATGTACTGCTGGATTCTCTTTGCCAGTATTTTTTCGAGAATTTTTACATCTATGTTCATCAGTGATATTGCCCTGTAGTTTTCTTTTTTTGTGACATCTTTGTCTGGTTTTGGTATCAGGGTGATGGTGGCCTCATAGAATGAGTTTGGGAGTGCTATATTTTGGAAGAGTTTGAGAAGGATAGGTAAACATTCTCTAAATGTTTGAAAGAATTTGCCTGTGAAGCCACCTGGCGCTGGGCTTTTGTTTGTTGGAAAGTTTTTAATGACAGTTTCAATTTCAGTGCTTGTGATTGGTCTATTCATGTTTTCTATCTCTTCCTGGTCCAGTCTTGAAACGTTGTACTTTTCTAATAATTTGTCCAATTCTTCCAGGTTGTCCATTTTATTGGCATAGCGTTGCTTGTAGTAATCTCTCATGATCCTTTTATTTCTGTGGTGTCAGTCATTACTTCTTTTTCATTTCTAATTATGTTGATGTGAGTATTCTCCCTTTTTTTCTTGATGAGTCTGGCTAAGGGTTTATGAATTTAGTTTATCTTTTCAAAGAACAACCTTTTACTTTTATTGATCTTTGCTATTGTTTCCTTCATTTCTTTTTCATTTATTTCTGGTCTGATCTTTATGGTTTCTTTCTTTCTGATAATTTGCAGTTTTTTTGTTCTTCTTTCTCTAATTGCTTTAAGTGTAAGTTTAGGTGGTTTATTTGAGATATTTCTTGTTTCTTGTGGTAGGATTTTATTGCTATAAACTTCTTTCTTAGAACTGCTTGTGCTACATCCCATAGGTTTTGGATTGTCATGTTTTCTTTTTCTTCTTCTTTTCTTTCTTTTCTTATTTTTTTGAATTTTATTTTATTTATTTATTGTTTTATACAGCAGGTTCTTATTAGTTATCTATTTTATACATATTAGTGTATATATGTCAGTCTCAATCATCGTGTTTTCATTGTCATTTGTTTCGAGGTATTTTTTGATCTCCTCTTTGATTTCTTCAGTGATCTCTTGGTTGTTTAATAGCGTATTGTTTAGCCTCCATTTGTTAGTATTTTTTACAGATTTTTTCCTGTAATTGATGTCTAGCCTCATAGTGTTGTGGTTGGAATAGATGCTTGATAGTATATCAATCTTTTTAAATTTACTGAGGGTTGATTTTTGACCCAAGATGTGATCTATCCTGGAGAATGTTCTGTTTGCACTTGAGAAGAAAGTGTATTCTGTTGTTTTTGGATGGAATGTCCTAGAAATATCAATTAAGTTCATCTGCTCTAATGTGTCATTTAAAGCTTGTGTTTCTTTATTTATTTTCTCTTTGGATGACCTGTCCATTGGTGAAAGTGAGGTGTTAAGGTCCCTTATTATTATTGTGTTACTGTTGATTTCCCCTTTTATGGCTGGTAGCATCTGCCTTATGTATTAAGGTGCTCCTATGTTGGGTACATAGATTTTTACATTTGTTATACCTTTTTCTTGTATTGATGCCTTGATCATTATGTAGTGTCCTTCCTTGTCTCTTGTAATAGTCTTTATTTTAAAGTCTATATTGCCTGATATGAGTATTGCTACTCCAGCTTTCCTTTGATTTCCATTTGCATGGAATATCTTTTTCCATCCCTTCACTTTCAGTCTGTATGTGTCCCTAGGTCTGAAGTGGGTCTCTTGTAGACAGCATATATACGGGTCTTGTTTTGAATCCATTCAGCCAATCTGTGTCTTTTGGTTGGGGCATTTAATCCATTTACATTTAAGGTAATTATTGATATGTATATTCCTATTACCATTTTCTTAATTGTTTTTGGTTTGTTTTTGTAGGTCTTTTCCTCCTCTTGTGTTTCCTGCCTAGAAAAGTTCCTTTAGCATTTGTTGTAAACATGGTTTGGTGGTGCTGGATTCTCTTAACTTTTGCTTGTTTGTAAAGCTTTGGATTTCTCTGTCGAACCTGAATGACATCCTTGCTTTGTAGAGTAATCTTGGTTGTAAGTTTTTCCCTTTCATCATATTAAATATATCCTGCCACTCCCTTCTGGCCTGCCGAGTTTCTGCTGAAAGTTCAGCTGGTAACCTTATAGGGATTCCCTTTTTATAAAAAATTAATTTATTTTCTTGTATTTATTTTTTTGGCTGTGTTTAGTCTTCATTGCTACACACGAACTTTGTCTAGTTATGGTGAGCGGGGCCTACTCTTCATTGTGGTGTGAGGGCTTCTCAATGTGGTGGCTTTTATTGTTGAGGAGCATGGATTCTAGGCATGTAGACTTCAGTGGTTGTGGCACATGGGCTAAGTAGTTGTTACTTGTGGACTCTAGAGCACAGGCTCAGTAGTTGTGGCACATGGGCTTAGTTGTTCCAAGGTATGTGGGATCTTACCGGACCAGGGATCGAACCCGTGCCCCCTGCGTTGGCAGGCAGATTCTTAACCACTGTGCCACCAGGGAAGTCTCTGGGGATTCCCTTGTATGTTATTTGTTGCTTTTCCATTGCTGTTTTTAATATTTTCTCTTTGTATTTAATTTTTGTTAGTTTGCTTAGTATGTGTCTCGGCATGTTTCTCCTTGGGTTTATCCTGTATGGGACTCTCTGTGCTTCCTGGTCTTGATTGACAATTTCCTTTCCCACGTTGGGGAAGTTTTTGGCTATAGTCTCTTCAAATATTTTCTCAGACCCTTTCTTTTTTTCTTCTTCTTCTGGGACACCTATAATTAGAATGTTGGTGAGCTTAATGTTGTCTCAGAAGTCTCTGAGACTGTCCTCATTTCTTTTCATTCTTTTTTCTTTATTATGTTCCGTGACAGTTATTTTCATTAGTGTGTCCTGCACCCTATTTATCCGTTCTTCTGCCTCAGTTATTCTGTTATTGATTCCTTGTGGAGTATTTTTAATTTCAGTTATTGTATTGTTCATTACTGTTTGTTTGCTCTTTAGTTCCTCTAGGTCCTTTAAAAACATTTCTTGTATTTTTTCTATTCTGTCTCCAAGATTTTGGATCATCTTTACTGTCATTACTCTGAATTCTTTTTCAGGTAATTTGCCTATTTCCTCTTCATTTTTTTGGTCTTGTGGGTTTTTATCTTGCTCCTTTGCCTGCAAGATATTTCTCTGTCTTATCATTTTGTTTAGTTTACAGTATTTGAAGTCTCCTTTCCCTAGGCTGTAGGGTCGTAGTTCCTCTTGCTTCTGTTCTCTGCCCCCAGTGGTGAGGTTGGTCCAGTGACTTATGTAGGCTTCCTGATGGGAGAGATTGGTGCCTGTGTTCTGGTGGGTGGAGCTGAGTCTTTTCCCTCTGATGAGCAGGGCCGTGTCAGGTGGTGTGTTTTGGGGAGTCTGTTAGCTTAATATGACTTTAGGTAGTCTGTTTGCTGATGGGTGGGTTTGTGTTCCTGTCTTGTTTGTGTTTGGTTGAGGTATCCAGTGCTGGGAGCTGCTGGCAGTTGGGTGGAGCTAGGTCTTTGTTAGTCTTTTCTGGGGCTGGGAATTCTCTCGTGGTCCAGCATCCTGGCTTCTTGCTCCCACTCCAGAGCCTCAGGCCCGACTTCCCGTCAAGGAGCCAAGACTCTGCAAGTAGCTTGTGCTGGCAAAAAAGGAGATTAAAAAAGAAAGACTAACAAAACCCCAGACAAATGATAAAAAGTAAAATCAAACAAACAGAAACAGAAACAAGGAACGACTCACACATACAAAAGAAACAAAAACTTAACCAAATAAATCAAAAAGGAAGAGAACAACCAACTAAGCAAAAGAACCCCAAAAGGAAATCAAAGGATTAAAAAGAAACCTGACAAAAGCACAGAACCAAAAAACAAAGCCAAAGCAGAGTGCCAACTGAAGAATGAAGCAAAGAAACAAAACAAACCAACAAAAATGATTAAAGAAAAAGAAAAAAACAAGAAATGGGAAAGAAGACAGAACACCAGAAAAGCAATGTAGAAATAGAATTATAAAAAAAATAAAATAGAAAGTATATTAAAGGAAAATAAAGACAAGCAAAACCCTAGAGAAATGATAAAAATAAAATGAAACAAAGAAAAACAGAAACAAGGAAACACACACACAAGTAACCAAAACAAAAACAGAACCAAATAAAACAAAAGCAGCTAGAAAATATCCAGACAAATAGAAGAACTCAAAAACGAAATCAAACAATTAGGATTAAAACTAACAAATACACGTATCCTAAAAACAAAATCAAAGCATTGTGCAAACTGAAGAATAAAACAAGGAAACAGAACAAACTGATAAAAATGATTAAAAAAGTAATAATCATAGTAGAATAAAATAAAATAAAAAGGGAAGAAACACAGGACAGCAGAAAAGTAAAGTAGAAATGGAAATATATTAAAAAAGAGAAATATATGAAAGAAATAGAAGAAGAAAAAAAATAAGGGGAAAGGACACAGACAACAGAAAAGCAAAGTAAAAATAGAAATATTTAAAAAATAAAAATAAAAAATAAGTTATAAACATGGGGATCCCAAAAGACTAAATAAAAAAATACTAAAACAATAATAACAAATAAACGAATAAACAAAAAAAGAAAAAAGAAAGAACCCCCTCCCCAAAAATGCCAGAACCAATAACAGAATGAATCAAAACATAATAAAATTAATAGTAACAATTATATTTTCCTGGGGTCTCTGCTGTAAGTGTCCTTGCACACACCACGAGCCACAGCCCACTTCTGCCTCTGGGCTGGTGTCTGGACCTGCTGTGGGCCTTGTGGGGAGCACTCAGACTCTGATCTGGCCCAATTCCTGTGTGTGCTTGCCCCCAAAGTCCACAGCTGCTGGAGCTAGACCGTTTTCATTTGTGGGAACACTCATTGTCTACTCAGATATTCCATAGACACAGGGTCTACCTAGCTGGTTGTGGGGATTTAATCTGCAGCTTGTACAGCTGATGGAGAGATTTTCAATCTTCTTCATTAGTCGCCCCGTCCCTGGGGCTCAGGTTTGGTTTTACCCTCACCTCTGTATGTGGTCCACCCACAGGAGTCTGGTGCTGAGTCTGCCTTGGAGCTCTTGGGTCTGCTCCTGTGAGGATAGGGTGCAGGCGTGGTATGACTGCTTGGATCGTGGGAGTCCCAGTGGTGCCAAATGAGCAGGGAAGCCGGCAGCCATGGGTGCAAGAGATACGGCCCTAGTGAGGGCCTTTTGTCATGCCCGGCATAAGGTGTGTGAGGGTCAGCCCTGGCCAGGCTTTTTCTGGTGCCCAGCAGCAGGCGCATGAGGGCCAGTCCTGAGAGGGCTTTTTTTTTTAAATTGCCCTGCAGCCGTCACATGAGGGCCAGCTCCGAGGGGGCTTGTTTTATTGCTTGGCAGCCAGTGGGCAAGAGCCAGCCTTGAGTGGGTTTCTTTTATTGTTGTTGGCAGGCATCAGCATGTGGGGAGAGAGAGGTTACCACAGTAGCTCCTCCCACTGCGTGTGACTCAGCAGTAGTGCCCTGCTTCCATGGCAGTCTGGCCTTCCTCTGTAGGCATTCCCTGCTGTGGATTTCCTCCCTCCCCTCCCCTCAGTCCATCTCCCCACATCCAACAGCAGTTCTTGCTCCAAGCCTGTTCTCCAATCCCCACACACGAGCTCCCAGTCTCCTTGCACACCTGTGAACACACGTTCCAGTCTGGGGCACGTAGGGCCGTGATACGCACCATCTGCATATTTCTCACTCTGTCCCGTCTGCCACAGATCGGCCGCTTCACCCTCTTCTGACAGCCTCAAATGCTTCCCTTCTGTCCCAATCGAGTTCCCAGTCAGAGAGGGGGTTTCCCCAAATTCGGGAATCTCTCCTCTGCTTCAGCTCCCCTGCCCCAAGGTGCAGGTCCTGTCCTGCTTCCTTTCCTCCTCCTTCTTTCTTTTTTCTGTCATACCTAGTTATGCAAGGATCTTTATAGTCCTTTCCAGTGTTCAAGGTCTTCTGCTAGTTTTCAGTTGGTGTTCTGTGAGAATTGTTGCATCTATAGATATATTCCTGATACATCCTTGGAGAGAGATGAACTCCGTGTCCACCTACTCCTCCGCCATCTTGAATCTCTCCTTCTTTTTAAAGACTGAATAATATTACATTAGTGTGGTCCATTTGTTAAAATTTATGAACCAATATTGATACATTGTTATTAACTGAAATCCATAGTTTACATTAAGGTTCACACTTTGTATTGTAGAGTTCCATGGGTTTTGACAAATGCATAATGTCAAAATGTATACAACATTACAGTATCATACAAAATAGTTTCACTGCCCTAAAAATCCCTTTTGCTTCACCTATTCATCCCTCCCTGCTCCCCCAATCCCTGGCAACCATTGATCTTTTTACCATCTCCATAGTTTTGCCTTTTTTGCAGAATGTTATATACTTGAAATCGTACAGTATGTAGCCTTTCCAGATGGGCTTCTTTCACTTAGAAATATGCATTTGAGTTTCCCTTTCCCTTTTGTTGGCATTTGGCGTCACAAGCAGGCCAGAGGCAGACCTGAATATAGCCTCAGGGCCTTCTCCCACTTGGGATTTCTGCTAGGCATTGTTTTTGGAAGACTTTTGAATAGTTTTTCATGAGGAACCCAGACAGGATGGGAAAATAAGCAGACAATAGTGCCAGCCACTGGATGTGTCTGCCTAAAGTCTAAATAACAGCTGTGGTAGATTGTTAAGTAATTGTTCCTAATGAGTCATGCCTCCTGGGATCTATGCACTTTTATGGTTCCTTCCCACATTGATGCTTGGCCAATTATCTTGCTTTGGCCATTGGAATATTAGCAAATGTGACACAAACAGAAGCTTGCAAAATCCTTGTGATGTGTGGTTGCCATCTCTTGCTCCAGGGAACTTTTCTGCCACCATCTGAAATATACCATGCTTTGAGGATGAGAGATCTTGAGGATGAGTGACCATGTTGAGAAGCCCATCTGACAGGCAGTACCCACTGCCACACATATGAGGAAGGACATCTTAGACTATCTAGCCCCAGCTGAGCTATTTGATAGCTATAGCCACATGAGTGACCCAAGAGAATCCAGCAGAAACAACACCCTGCTAAGTCCAGCCCAAATTCCTGATTCCCAACATTTGTGAGCATAATTAAATGGTTGCTTTTTGTTACAAAGTTTTGAGGTGGTTTGTTACATAGCAATAAATAATTGCTATAATAGCTATCTAAATTTGAGTTACCTGTTATGGGTCATTGATTAAAACTGGTCTGCCTGTAAAATTGCTGCCAGGACCTGTCTGAGTACACAGAGGAGAGTAATTAGACATGGAGGGAACCAAAAATTTACATTCTTTTGAAACTAGGAAATGCTGTTCTTAAAGATGTCTCATTTTTTTGAACTCTGAAAATATCTTCCTGCTAATTTGTTTTGTAACTCTTTAGTCATTTGATTTAAATCTCTATAAATTCTCCCTCCCCACTTCAAAGAAACATCCTTGTCAAATACCCTTCTCCTAGGCAGCTAGTGATAGTTCCAACTTCCCTTAGTATTAATATGGTTTTCCCAGAGGTGGCAGCATCACGTGTACACTCACCTGCATGGTACTGACTTTGTGTCTATGACAACAAGTTTGTTTGTTTTTGCCAACTTTTCTAAAAACAACCTACATCTTTTAGATACTGTCATTTAAAGTTCTAATTATAATTATTTGTAGCTACTGTCTTTCTGCTTCCAAGTGAGGGCAGTACTATAACATAGCAGTTAAAAGAACACACCTTAGAGTCAGACTTCGTGGGTTTTTATTGCAGCTCCCCTACTTACTAGCTGTGTGACTTTGGACTAGCTATTTAACTTCATTGTCCTTCAATTTCCTCACCTATAAAATGAGCTTTATAACATATCTCCTAAGGCTGAGATGATTAAAAATATAATTCACATAAAGAACTTATAATAGTGCCTAGCATATATTCTCAATCAATATTAGCTGTTTGTTATTATGTAATATGGACAGGGTCTCAAAGCCTAAAGGCAGCTTCCTGCTGGACCAGGCTTCTTTTAGAGAGAACTTTTAAAAATTGGGTAGGTATTTATTAAGACCCTACATGGGCAAAAACCTCTGCTAGGGGTTTAAAAACAGAGCTTTTGTAGGGAGTATGGCCACCTAACATTCTGTTTCTATGCCAAGGCCACTGTTCAATTAGTCAGTGGATGTGTCATTATAGATTATTTGCTATGGGCCTGCTGTGGACAATATGGAAAATCACTTCATGCTACCCTTTCCCTCCAGGGGTTTCCAGGAAAAATTAAATAACTGACAAAAGTTTTCTTTTTAATTGTTTGATTTCATTCTTGGGTTCTTTTGTTTGTCTGGTTGTTCTCTTGCCTTTTGTTTTATTTGGTTCTATTTTTGTTTCTTTTATGTGTGTGCATGTTTCCTTGTTTCTGTTTGTTTGATTTTACTTTTTACCATTGGTCTTGGGTTTTGTTAGCTTTTTTTTTTAAAATCCTCTATATTGCCAGGACAAGTGACTTTCAGGGTCTTGGTTCCTTGACAGGAAGTCGGGACTGAGGCTCTGGAGTGTGAGTACTGAAGCCAGGATGCTGGACCACGAGAGAATTCCTGGGCCCAGGGAAGATTAACCAAGACCCAGCTCCATCCAACTGCCAGCAGCTCCCAGCACTGGACACCTCAACCAAACAACAAACAAGACAGGAACACAAACCCACCCATCAGCAAACAGACTACCCAAAGTCATATTAAGCTAACAGACTCCCCAAAACACACCACCTGACATGGCCCTGCTCATCAGAGGGAAAAGACCCAGCTCCACCACCAGAATGCAGGCACCAGTCCCTCCCATCAGAAAGCCTACACAAGACACTGGACCAACCCCACCACCAGTGGCAGAGAACAGAAGCAAGAGGAACTACAACCCTGCAGCCTAGTGAAAGGAGACCTCAAATACTGTAAATTAGACAGAATGAGAAGACAGAGAAATATCTTACAGGCAAAAGAGCAAGATAAAAACCCACAAGACCAAATAAATGAAGAGGAAATAGGCAAACTACCTGAAAAAGAATTCAGAGTAATGATAGTAAAGATGATCCAAAATCTTGGAAATAGAATAAAGACAAAAACATTTAACAAGGACCTAGAAGAACTAAACAGCCAACAAACAGTGATGAACAACACAATAACTGTAATTAAAAATACTCTAGAAGGAATCAATAGCAGAATAACTGAGGCAGAAGAACAGATAAGTGAGTTGGAAGATAGAATGGTGGAAATAACTGCCACAGAACAGAATAAAGAAAAAAGAATGAAAAGAAATGAGCACAGTCTCAGAGACCTCTGGGATATTAAGCACACCAACATTCAAGTTATAGGTGTACCAGAAGAAGAATAAAAAAAGAAAGGGTCTGAGAAAATATTTGAAGAGATTATAGTGAAAATTTCCCCAACTTGGGAAAGGAAACAGTCAAGTCCAGGAAGCAAAGAGAGTCCCATACAGGGTAAAGCCAAGGAGAAACACGCCAAGACACATACTAATCAAACTAACAAAATTTAATACAAAGAAAAAATATTAAAAACAGCAAGAGAAAGGCAAAAATAACATACAAGGGAATCCCCAGGGACTTTCCTGGTGGCACAGTGGTTAAGAATGCACCTGCCAATGCAGAAGGTATGGGTTCCATCCCTGGTCTGGGAAGATGCCACATACCTCGGAGCAACTAAGCCTGTGTGCCACAACTAAATGAGCCAGTGTGCCACAACTACTGAAACCCAGGTGCCTAGAGCCTGTGCTCCACAACAAGAGAAACCACTGCAATGAGAAGTGCATGCACCACAATGAAGAGTAGTCACCGCTCACCATAACTAGAGAAAACCCATGCACAGGAATGAAGACCCAAAGCAGGCAAAAAATAAATAAATAAAATAAAATAAATAAAATTAAAAAAGGGAATCCCCATAAGGTTACCAGCTGATCTTTCAGCAGAAACTTGGCAGGCCAGAAGGGCATGGCAGGATATATTTAAAGTGATGAAAGGGAAAAACCTACAACCAAGATTACTGTACACAGCAAGGATGTCATTCAGGTTTGACAGAGAAATCAAAAGCTTTACAGACAAGCAAAAGTTAAGAGAATCCAGCACCACCAAACCATGTCTACAACAAATGCTAAAGGAACTTCTGTGGGCAGGAAACACAAGAGAAGGAAAAGACCTACAAAAAAACCCCACCCAAAACAATTGAGAAAATGGTAATAGGAACATACACATCGATAATTACCTTAAATGTTAATGGATTAAATGCCCCAACCAAAAGACACACACTGGCTTAATGGATACAAAACAAGACCCGTATATATGCTGTCTACACGAGACCCACTTCAGACCTAGGGACAAATACAGACTGAAAGTGAGGGGATGGAAAAAAGATATTCCATGCAAATGGAAGTGAAAAGAAAGGTGGAGTAGCCATTCTCATAACAGAAAAAATATACTTTAAAATAGAGACTATTACAAGAGACAAGGAAGGACACTACATAATGATCAAGGGATCAATACAAGAAGAAGGTATAACAATTGTAAATATCTATGCACCCAACATAGGAGCACCTTAACACATAAGGCAAAGGCTAACAGCCATAAAAGGGGAAATCGACAGTAACACTATAATAGAAGGGGACTTTAACACCCCACTTTCACCAATGGACAGATCATCCAAACAGAAAATAAAGAAACACAAGCTTTAAATGACACATTAGAGCAGATGGACTTAATTGATATTTCTAGGACATTCCATCCAAAAACAAAAGAGTACACTTTCTTCTCAAGTGCAGATGGAACATTCTCCAAGATAGATCACATCTTGGGTCACAAATCAAGTCTTGGTAAATTTAAGAAAATTGAAATCATATCAAGCATCTTTTCCAACCACAACGCTATGAGGCTAGATATCAATTTCAGGAAAAAAACTGTAAAACTACAAACAAATGGAGGCTAAACAATACGCTACTAAATAACCAAGAAATCACTGAAGAAATCAAAGAGGAAATCAAAAAATACCTGGATGCAAATGACAAGAAAACATGACGACCCAAAACCTCTGGGATGCAGTAAAAGCAGTTCTAAGAGGGAAGTTTATAGTAATACAATCGTACCTCAAGAAACAAGAAAAATCTCGACTAAACAATCTAACCTTACACTTAAAGCATTTAGAGAAAGAAGAACAGAAAACCCCAAATTTCAGAGAAGGAAAGAAATCATAAACATCAGGTCAGAAATAAATACAAAAGAAATGAAGGAAACAAGAGCAAAGATCAATAAAACTAAAAGCTGGTTCTTTGAGACAATAAATAAAATTGATAAACCAGTAGCCAGACTCATCAGGAAAAAAAGGGAGGAGCCTCAAATCAACAGAATTAGAAATGAAAAAGGAGAAGTAACAACTGACACCACAGAAATACAAAGGATCATGAGAGACTACTACAAGCAACTCTATGTCAATAAAATGGACAAACTGGAAGAAATGAAAAAATTCTTAGAAAAGTACAACCTTCCAATATTGAACCAGGAAGAGATAGAAAATATTAACAGACCAATCACAAGCACTGAAATTGAAACTGTGATTAAAAACCTTCCAACAAACAAAAACCCAGGGCCAGATGGCTTCACAGGCGAATTCTCTCAAACATTTAGAGAAGAGCTAACACCTATCCTTCTCAAACTCTTCCAAAATATAGCACTCCCAAACTCATTCTACTAGGCCACCATCACTGTGATACCAAAACCAGAGAAAGATGTCACAAAAAAAGAAAATCACAGGCCAATATCACTGATGAACATAGATGCAAAAATCCTCAACAAAATACTGGCAAAGAGATTCCAACAGCACATTAAAATGATGATACACCATGATCCAGTGGGGTTTACCCCAGGAATGCAAGGATTCCTCAATATACACAAATGAATCAATGTGATACACCATATTAAGAAATTGAAGGATAAAAACCACATGATAATTTCAATAGATGCAGAAAAATCTTTCAAAAAATTTCAACAGCCATTTATGATGAAAACTCTCCAGATAGTAGGTATAGAGGGAATCACCTCAGCATAATAAAGACCATATAAGACAAACCCACAGCCAACATCATTCTCAATGGTGAAAAACTGAAACCATTTCTTCTAAGACCAGGAACAAGACAAGATTGCCCACTCTCACCACTATTATTAAACATAGTTTTGGAAGTTTTAGCCACAGCAATCAGAGAAGAAAAAGAAATAAAAGGAATCCAAAAAGGAAAAGAAGTAAAACTGTTGCTGTTTGCAGATGACATGATACTATATATAGAGAATCCTAAAGATGCTACCAGAAAACTACTAGAAGTAATCAATGAATTTGGTAGAGTAGCAGGATAGAAAATTAATGCACAGAAATCTCTTGCATTCCTATACACTAATGATGAAAAATCTGAAAGAGAAATTAAGGAAACACTCCCATTTAACATTGCAACAAAAAGAATAAAATATCTAAGAATAAACCTACCTAAGGAGACAAAAGACCTGTATGCAGAACTATAAGACACTGATGAAATAATTAAATAATAATAATTATTATTTATATCATTAATTTATATTAATAATAATAATTATTATTTAATAATAATTAAAGATGATACAAACAAATGGAGAGATATACCATGTTCTTGGATTGGAAGAATCAACATTGTGAAAATGACTATACTACCCAAGGCAATCTACAGATTCAATGCAATCCCTATCAAACTACCAAGGGCATTTTTCACAGAACTAGAACAAAAAACTTCACAATTTGTATGGAAAGACAAAAGACTCCGAATAGTCAAAGCAATCTTGAGAAAGAAAAATGGAGCTGGAGGAATCAGACTCCCTTACTTCACACTATAATACAAAGCTACAGTAATCAAGACAGTATGATACTGGAATAAGAACAGAAATATAGTTCAATGGAACAGGATAGAAAGCCCAGAGATAAACCCACACACATATTGTCAACTTTGACAAAGGAGGCAAGAATATACAATGGAGCAAAAAATGCCTCTTCAATAAGTGGTGCTGGGAACACTGGACAGCTACATGTAAAAGAATGAATTAGAAGACTCCCTAACACCATACACAAAACCAAACTCAAAATGGATTAAAGACCTAAATGTAAGGCCAGGCACTAAAAAACTCTTAGAGGAAAACATAGGCAGAACACCCAATGACATAAATCACAGCAAGATTTTTTTTGACCCACCTCTGAGAGAAATGGAAATAAAAACAAAAATAAACAAATGGGAAAAAATGAAACTTAAAATCTTTTGCACAGCAAAGGAAACCATAAACAAGATGAAAAGACAACCCTCAGAATGGGGAAAAATATTTGCAAAGGAAGCAACTGACAAAGGATTAATCTCCAAAATATACAAGCAGCTCATGCACCTCAATATCAAAAAAACAAACAACCAAATACAAAAATGGGCAGAAGACCTAAATAGTCATTTCTCCAAAGAAAGCATACAGATTGTCAACCAACACATGAAAGGGTGCTCAACATCACTAATCATTAGAGAAATGCAAATCAAAACTACAGTGAGTAACACTTCACACCAGTCAGAATGGCCATCATCAAAACATCTAGCAAACAATAAATGCTGGAGAGGGTGTGGAGAAAAGGAAACCCTCTTGCACTGTTGGTGGGAATGTAAATTGGTACAGCCACTATGGAGACCAGTATGGAGGTTCCTTAAAAAACTAAAAATAGAACTACCATATGACCCAGCAATATACTGGGCATATACCCTGAGAAAACCATAATTCAAAAAGAGTCATGTCACAATGTTCATTGCAGCACTATTTACAATAGCCAGGACATGGAAGCAACCTAAGTGTCCATTGACAGATGAATGGATAAAGAAGATGTGGCACATATATACAATGGAATATTACTCAGCCATAACAAGAAACAAAATTCAGTTATTTGTAGTGAGGTGGATGGGCCTAGAGACTGTCATACAGAGTGAAGTAAGTCAGAAAGAAAAAAAAACAAATACTGTATACTAACACACATATATGGAATCTAAAAATAAAAAGGTTCTGATGAACCTAGGGGCAGGAGAGGAATAAAGACACCGATGTAGAGAATGGAGTTGAGGACACAGGGAAGGGGAAGGATAAGCTGGGATGAAGTGAGAGAGTAGCATTGGCATATATACATTACCAAATGTAAAATAGATAGCTAGTGGGAAGCAGTTGCATAGCACAGCGAGATCAACTCGGTGCTTTGTGACCACCTAGAGTGGTGGGGTAGGGAGGGAGGGAAGGAAATGCAAGAGGGAGGGGATATGGTGATATATGTATACATATAGCCGATTCACTTTGTTATAAAGCAGAAACTAACACAAAATTGTAAAGCAATTATACTCCAATAAAGTTGTTAAAAAATAAAAGCAACGTAACCTTACACCTAAAGCAATTAGTGGAAGAAGAACAAAAGCCCCCAAAGTTAGCAGAAGGAGAGAAACCATAAAGATCAGATCAGAAATAAACGAAAAAGAAATGAAGGAAATAAGAGCAAAGATCAATAAAACTAAAAGCTGGTTCTTTGAGAAGGTAAACAAAATTGATATACCATTAGCCAGACTCATCAGGAAAAATAGGGAGAATACTCAAATCAACAGAATTAGAAACGGAAAAGGAGAAGTAACAACTGACACTGCAGAAATACAAAGGATCATGAGAGACTACTACAAGCAATTCTATGCCAATAAAATGGACAACCTGGAAGAAATGGACAAATTCTTAGGAAAGTAAAACCTTCCATGACTGAACGAGGAGAGATAGAAAATATGAACAGACCAATCGCAAGCACTGAAATTGAAACTGTGATTAAAAACCTTCCAACAGGGGCTTCCCTGGTGGCGCAGTGGTTGAGAGTCTGCCTGCCAATGCAGGGGACACGGGTTCGAGCCCTGGTCTGGGAGGATCCCACATGCCACGGAGCAACTGGGCCCGTGAGCCACAACTACTGAGCCTGCGCGTCTGGAGCCTGTGCTCCGCAACAAGAGAGGCCGCGATGGTGAGAGGCCCGCGCACCGCAATGAAGAGTGGTCCCCGCTTGCCACAACTAGAGAAAGCCCTCACACAGAAACGAAGACCCAACACAGCAATCAATCAATCAATCAATCAATAAATAAGAACGTGAATTTCTAAAAAAAAAACCTTCCAACAAACAAAAGCCCAGGACCAGATGGCTTCACAGGCGAATTCTATCAAACATTTAGAGAAGAGCTAACACCTATCCTTCTCAAACTCTTCCAAAATATAGCACTTCCAAACTCATTCTATGAGGCCACCATCACCCTGATACCAAAACCAGAGAAAGATGTCACAAAAAAAGAAAATTACAGGCCAATATCACTGATGGACATAGATGCAAAAATCCTCAACGAAATACTGGCAAACAGAATCCAACAGCATATTAAAAGTATCATATACCATGATCAAGTGGAGTTTATCCCAGGAATGCAAGGATTCTTCAATATACACAAATCAATCAATGTGATACACCAGATTAACAAATTAAAGGATAAAAATCATATGATAATCTCAATAGATGTAGAAAAAGCTCTTGACAAAATTCAGTACCGATATATGGTAAAAAGTCTCCAGAAATTGGACGTAGATGGAATCTACCTCAACACAATAAAAGCCATATATGACAGACCCACAGCCAACATCATTCTGAATGGTGAAAAACTGAAAGCATTTCCTCTAAGATCAGGAACGAGACCAGGGTGCCCACTCTCACCACTATTATTCAACATAGTTTTGGAATTTTTAGCCACAGCAATCAGGGAAGGAAAAGAAATGAAAGGAATCTAAACTGGAAAAAAGGAAGTAAAGCTGTCACTGTTTGCAGATGACATGATACTATATATAGAAAACCCTGGACTTCTCTGGTGGCACAGTGGTTAATAATCTGCCTGCCAATGCATGGGACATGGGTTAGAGTCCTGGTCTGGGAAGATCCCATTTGCTGTGGATCAACTAAGGCCGTGTGCCACAACTACTGAGCCTGTGCTCTAGATCCCATGAGCCACAACTGCTAAGCGTGTGTGGTACAACTACTGAAGCCTGCACACCAAAAGCCCGTGCTCCAAAACAAGAGAAGCCACCACAATGAGAAGCCTGTGAACCGCAATGAAGAATAGCCTCTGCTCGCCACATCAATGAATTTGGTAAAGTAGCAGAATACAAAATTAATGCATGTAAATCTCTTGTATTCCTATACATTAACAATGAAAACTCAGAAAGAGCAATTAAGGAAACACTACCATTTACCACTGCAATACAAAGACTAAAATACCTAGGAAGAAACCTACCTAAGGAGGCAAAAGACCTGTATGCAGAAAACTATAAGACACTGATGAAATAAATCAAAGACAATAGAAACAGATGGAGAGATATACCATGTTATTGGATTGGAAGAATCAACATTGTGAAAATGACTATACTACCCAAAGCAAGCTACAGATTCAATGCAATCCCTATCAAATTACCAATGGTATTTTTCACAGAAGTAGAACAAGAAATTTTACAAATTGTATGGAAACACAAAAGACCCCGAATAGCCAAAGCAATCTTGAGAAAGAAAAACAGAGCTGGAGGAATGAGGCTTCCTGATTTCAGACTCTACTACAAAGCTACAGTAATCAAGATAGTATGGTACTGGCACAAAAACAGAAATATAGATCAATGGAACAGGATAGAAAACTCAGAGATAAACCCACACACATATTGTCACCTTATCTTTGATAAAGGAGGCAAGCATATACAGTGGAGAAATGACAGCCTCTTCAATAAGTGGTGCTGGGAAAACTGGACAGCTATATGTAAAAGAATGAAATTAGAACACTTCCTAACACCATACACAAAAATAAACTCAAAATGGAATCAAGACCTAAATGTAAGGCCAGACATTATAAAACTCTTAGAGGAAAACATAGGCAGAACATTCTATGACATAAACCACAGCAAGATCCTTTTTGACCCACCTCCTATAGTAGTGTAAATAAAAATAAAAATAAACAAATGCGACCTAATGAAACTTAAAAGCTGTTACACAGCAAAGGAAACCATAAACAAGACGGAAAGGCAACCCTCAGAATGGGAGAAAATATTTGCAAACGAGACAACTGACAAAGTATTAATCTCCAAAATATACAAGCAGCTTTTGCAGCCTAATGTCAAAAAAATAAACAACCAAATCCAAAATTGGGCAGAAGGCCCAAATAGACATTTCTCCAAAGAACATATACAGATTGCCACAAACACATGAAAGATGCTCAACATCACTAATCATTAGAGAAATGAAAATCAAAACCACAGTGAGGTATCACCTCACACCAGTCAGAATGGCCATCATCAAAAAATCTACAATTCATTACACCACCACATCTGTGTCTCTATTTCTGCCCTGCAAACCAGTTCATCTGTACCATTTTTCTAGGGTCCACATATATGCATTAATATTTGTTTTTCTCTTTCTGACTTATTTCACTCTGTATGGCAGTCTCTAGATCCATCCACGTCTCTACAAATGACCCATTTTCGTTCCTTTTTATGTCTGAGTAATATTCCATTGCGTATATGTACCACATATTCTTTATCCATTCCTCTGTTGATGGACATTTAGGTTGTTTCCATGTCCTGCCTATTGTAAATAGTGCTGCAATGAACAATGAGGTGTATGTGTCTTTTTGAAGTAAGTCAGAAAGAGAAAAACTAATATTGTATATTAATGCATATATGTGGAACCTTAAAAAATTGGTATAGATGATTTTATTTTCAAAGGAGAAACAGAGATGCAGACATAGAGAATAAATGTATGGACACCAAGGGGGAAAGGGGGGGTGGGATGTTTGGGAGATTGGGATTGAGATATATATACTAATATGTATAAAATGGATAACTAATAAGAACCTGCTGTATAAAAAAATAAATAAAATAAAATTCAAAAAAAATCTACAAGCAATAAATGCTGGAGACAGTGTGGAGAAAAGAGAACCCTCCTGCACTGTTGGTGGGAATGTTAATTGATACAGCCACTATGGAGAACAGTATGGAGGTTCCTTAAAAAAAACTAAAAATAGAACTACCATAAGTCCCAGCAATCCCACTGCTGGGCATATACCCTGAGAAAACCATAATTCAAAAAGAGACATGTACCACAATGTTCATTGCAGCACTATTTACAATAGCCAGGACATGGAAGCAACCTAAGTGTCCATCAACAGATGAATGCATAAAGAAGGTGTGGCACATATATACAATGGAATATTACCCAGCCATAAATAGAAATGAAACTGAGTTATTTGTAGTGAGGTGGATGGACCTAGAGTCTGTCATACAGAGTAAAGTAAGTCAGAAAGAGAAAAACAAATACTGTAAGATAACACATATATATGGAATCTAAAAAAAAATAATGGTTCTGATGAACCTAGGGGTAGGACAGGAATAAAGACGCAGATGTAGAGAATGGACTTGAGGACATGGGGAGTGGGAAGGGTAAGCTGAGATGAAGTGAGAGAGTGGCATTGACATATATACACTACCAAATGTAAAATAGATAGCTAGTGGGAAGTAGCTGCATAGCACAGGGAGATCAGCTTGGTGCTTTGTGACCATCTGGAGGGGTGGGATAGGGAGGGTGGGAGAGAGATGTGAGAGGGAGGGGATATGGGTATATATGTACACATATAGCTGATTCACTTTGTTATACAGCAGAAACTAACACAGCATTGTAAAGCTGTTATACTCCAATAAAGATGTTAAAAAAAAGATGTGGCACATATATACAATAGAATATTACTCAGCCATAAAAAGGAACAAAATTGAGTTATTTGTAGTGAGGTAGATGGACCTAGAATCTGTCACACAGAGTGAAGTACGTCTGAAAGAGAAAAACAAATACCGTATGCTAACACATATATACGGGATATAAAAAGCGGTACTGATGAACCTAGTGACCTGGCACGAATAAAGACGCAGATGTAGAGAACGGACTTGAGGACATGGGGGTGGAGAAGGGCAAGCTGGGACGAAGTAAGAGAGTAGCATTGACATATATACACTACCAAACGTAAAATAGATAGCTAGTGGGTATCAGCTGCATAGCACAAGGAGATCAGCTTGATGCTTTCTTACGACCTAGAGGGGTGGGATAAGGAGGGTGGGAGGGAGACGCAAGAGGGAGGGGATATGGAGATATATGTATACATATAGGTGATTCACTTTGTTATACAGCAGAAACTTATGCAACATTGTAAAGCAATTATACTGCAATAAAGATGTAAAAAAATATAACTGACAAAGATGAAAGTACAGGCTATGATAGAGGACAGTCTATGCTAAGTGCCAAGTAACAGTAAGGGTTTCAGAATTTCAGAGAAGTGAGTGATTTGTGAGGCTAAAAGAGGGAAGGCAGGCTTCCTAGAAGAATTAACGCTTGAGGCTGGCCTTGAAGGATTTATTAGATAGAAAGGAGGAAGGAAGCCATTCCATGCAGGGTGCAATCTAAGCAAAGTCAGAAGCTGATGTGGCTAAGTGAATTCAGGTAACTGTGAAGAGACCATTAAGGGATGTACCAAGGGACCCTCAACTTGCAGTGTTTGAGTTTTCCCCATATATACCCCCCTTTTGTTCTTCTCTTCTTCTGTTACTTGTTACTTCTAGCACAACTGGTTCCCTCCAAAGCCTCTGCCTTGTAAGAAAGCGTTGTGAGATTTTATTTAGCCTGGCAGGTAGAAAGGTTGTTCAGCCCAAGTCCAGGCTCCCTAAGGGCTGTTACAAAGTTTCTATCTGGCCAGAAATGTTCTGTGCATATTCAAGCATGTATCTGTTGTACATTGTATAAAATGAAATGTTCTAGGGAAGAAGAAAGGCATGGCTTTCTGTAGAAAGTTTGTGGCGGAAGTCAAATTCTAAAGTTGATAAAAAATATGCTGGGATCTTTCAGAGATGATTTTGAGCAGCCTAAGGGAAATTAAGTTTTTATACAGTTGTGTGTTCCAAGGAACAGGGAAATTAGGTAGGAGGGAAAACAGGTGGATAGAAGATCTGGCAAGAAAACAAAATCATGGGGTTTCCTCTGTAGACGTTTTGGGGCATCCAGCCTAAGTAAATATATGGAATTGTGTTGTGGTGAAAATTTTTCTTTATCCAACTGAAACAGGGTGGAAGCAGAGAAGACTCAGATGCAGGACAAGTACTTTGGAGGTTCTGAAATCTAAATAAGGGCATACTAAGAAGGCCACTCATGACTTTCTCTCTTGCAATTTCTAAGAATATGAAGCAGCAGAAATTTCACAGTCACAAAGCAGATGGTTCTTCTTTCCTTTATATTACAGAGCTCAACTTTGCTCTGAACTCAGCTCAGATACATACAGTGATTTTTTTTCAGCAATTATTATATCAGACCCCCTGGTCTTTCAGGCATTGTGTATTCAACTCGCTACTGAGGACCATAGACGTTGCCAGGTCCTTCTCTTGTCAGGAGGTCGTAGTACTTTGGCACATCCTCTTCTGGCTCATTAATCCTTCTTTTAGTGTTTCTATGCTCCCCTTCTCCTAATGGGGGCTTAGGAACCCTCTGCTTCTTTCTCCAGGTACTGTAAGAGTGTGCAAGCTCCTGCAAGGCTGCCCTCAGGCCCACCTGCCTTGCCTCCAATTTTAGTCCTAACTACTCCATAGTTTTCACACCATATTTTCTAAGCAGCAGGAGCTTCAGAGGACTACTCTAGGGAAGCAAGGCACAAGTCTTAGTTGTTCTTTTATTCCCCTAAACCTACCTGCAGTCCTCCCACTGCAGCCCCATGTGGGGGTTTCAATCCTATGGTTCAAGACAAGGGAATCATTTCTCAATTCCTTTCTTTCTGTCTGTCCCCATCCTTTCCTTCTCCAGCCCCAGAAGGCTTATCTTTTTCCTAAGGGGTGGGAAGTTTCCATATGTTATAACTTGCTATCTCTTCTACAATTTATTTTATGGTGAGTCCTCCAAGTTTGGTTATTGAAATTTAAAAGCTCAGCTTTTTACAGTTTTGACAACAACCTTTTTTCTCTTTAAAAGACTGAATTTCAAGATTGTTGTCTCTATATGGACTTCCAAAAGCTTAGTTAGAAACTTAAAGCTGAGTAATGACTTTCATTTTAGGTACCACCTGCCTTTCTTCCTCAGAAGAAATCATAGTCACTGGGTTCTAGGCTTAAACACAGAAGGTCTAGGCTAGTGGTACTCAACTAGGGTTGATTTTGTCCTCTAGGAAACATTTGACAAAATCTGGAGATATTTTTGATGGTTACAGCTAGGGATTGGTGCTACTAGCACCTAGTGGGTAGAGGCCAGGGATGCTGCTAAACATCTTGCAATGCACAGTACAACTCTCTACAATGTCAAGAATGGTTAGGTTGAGAAATCCTGGTCTAGGACCACGCCATTAATGACCAAGAAGGGAAAACCTACTGAGTGATATTTAAAAATGTTACCATGCTGCTTTTACCTTGAAAGGTCTAACTTCCTAAGGAGCGACCAAAGTCTAGCAGAGTCATTGTGCAAAACAAATAAATGCAAATGTAATGTAATGTGATATCGGGGTTGAGATCTAATCAAATTGATACTAGCAGTTTTTTAAACCTCACTCTTCACTGTAGCCTTTAAACTTATGAAACACTCTGCATGACAGTCTCTAGGTCTATCCATGTCTCTACAAATAACCCAATTTTGTTTATGGCTGAGTAATATTCCATTGTATATATGTGCCACATCTTCTTTATCCATTCCTCTGTTGATGGACATTTAGGTTGTTTCCATGTCCTGGCTATTGTAAATAGTGCTGCAATGAACAATGAGGTGCATGTGTGTTTTTGAAGTAAGTCAGAATGAGAAAAACAAATATTGTATGTTAACGTATATATGTGGAATCTGAAAAAATTGGTATAGATGATCTTATTTACAAAGGAGAAACAGAGACGCAGACATAGAGAACAAATGTATGGATACCAAGGGGGAAAGGGGGGGTGGGATGAATTGGGGGATTGGGATTGACATAGATACACTATTGATACTATGTATAAAATAGATAACTAATTATAACCTACTGTATAGCACAGGGAACTCTACTCAGTGCTCTGTGGTGACTTAAATTTGAAGGAAATCCCAAAAAGAGGGGATATACATATATGTATAGCTGATTCACTTTGCTGTACAGTAGAAACTAACACAACATTGTAAAGCAACTATACTCCAATAAAAATTTAAAAAATAAACTTATGAAACAGTAACGAGTGATTAGTGTTAAACTTTTTCAATTTAACAAATATTACATCACAAGTATTGTCTGCATTCTAAGTTATATCCACCAACCCCCATCTGCCTGAAAGTCTTCTCATAAAAGTCACACGCTGGCAACACTGTCCACTTAGTGGGGGCTTTCTGAATGGTAAGCATAAATGGCTAGAAAGTACTAATCAGCCTTGACAGTGTTGGATTTGGTAAATTCACGTGTATATATGATAACAAATATTATGGCTAAGATGACCATATAATGTATCTCCCAAACTGGAACATATTTGAGTGTAAATGGGGGTGCTATTGAATAATCATATCAGGACAATAGGTATAAACTGGGACCATCCAGAGCAAATCTTAGCCATAACCCTCTTAAAGGTGACTACAAAAAAAATCTAATTAATTCCTCATGAAGCGTTAGCTGCTAACAGCTTACAATGTGTCTCCCTCTAGAGGGAGTTGTGTTTTCACATGGGGCTTTAGGAGACCACAGAGCCTTTAAGATCTAAAATAACACAGTTGTGGTGATACTAGGGTTGACTAGAAGTGGTGAAATTGGGAACAAGAAATACCTTTCTAGGGCTCTTCAAATTCTATTAACCAGGTGGTGACATTTTCTGCCAAGCTTTTGGGGGAAGTCAGGATTACTGGGCTCCTTTGGAACCCTTCTTTGATGACTACTCTCTTCTTTACAAATGAATCATTCAAAGTGACCATATAACTGAAACAGGCATGTCACCTTGACTAATTAGTGCCAGAAGATGCCCAGCTTGCAAGTAAGGTAGGTAGTTGGCATTTGGTTTCCAGAGCTAATTTAACACCAGCAGATGGTGCTAAAATGTAGCTTCTCCCTCTTAAAATAATATTCAAATTTTCCTTAAAATCAGAGACTAGATAAATGTAGGCATATTAATTGCTCTGGAAAGTTCAGATGAGGGAGATGATTGTCACCATTTAACTCCCTTGAACAGAGCTTCACCTGAAACCTAGGTGCAGCTTCCACCCATACATCCAGGCTCCTTTCAAGCTAAATCAGTTTTCTTCCAGTTGGAATCTCACTCATAGGAATGTAACTAAAGCACAGAAGATTTTTGCCTCATGCTCCAATTGGGAGGCAAAACTCAACAAAAGATCTATCTATGTAGCTCAGTACAGATGATTCCTTGCTACTTCTTGGGGTTTTCTTCCCAGCAGAGTACCAGTCTTCCAAGAAAAAAAGATAGTTCTTCTCAATTTATAACTCTTTCCTCATAGACATATAGAACATTAGTGCTTGTAGGGCACTTATCAAGCATGCAAACCAGTAGCTTTCTATTTTTAGCATTAGAACAATATTTTTTTCAAATGGAATCTTTTGTGGAAGCCTGATATATAAAACTGATAGAAGCTGAACTGCTCTGTTGAAATGTGTTTTGTAGATCTCTGCCTTTTTGGCCTCTCCTGTCTTTCTCATCAATGAGGTAGCCCTTGAGCCATGAGCTCAAGCCATGTCCTTGAGTCTGAACCCTAGGGCTCCACAGAATAGTTTGAAAACTGTGACTGCATTCAAGCTCTCTCATTTACATACCAGGAAACTGAGTCTAGTGAGGGAAAATGCTCAAGGGTATGAAAGATGGCTGGAACGGCCAGTTAGTCTGGTCAGCAGGGCCAGAGTCCATGTGCATGCAGAGTTCATGTGCACGTACAGAGCATGTAATAGAGCTCTAGTTCTCTGGAACCTCTGTTGAATGGAAGTTGATGTGCACACAGGTCCTATCTTACTTATAACAATATTTGATATTCCAGTAGATATCATTGAGTTCATTCCCCTGGGAGAAGTATAACCTCTCTACTTTTGCCAAAGATACCCTTGGGGAAGTATCTCATGACCGTCTGATACATCCCACATCTGGGTGTATGTGGTGCATTCTTGGTTTGGCCCAAGGAAATTTGTGAAATCTTCCACTTAGCTTAAAGCATTCTAATCTTACCTTTCCATGACTCCTTCTCCTCTAGGCACTTGGACTTTTATGCTAGGAGAAAAAGACCTGTTTATATTATTCAGGCCAAGATGCTCCCTTCAGATGTTCTATCTTCAACTAAATTGAACCTTTTTGTTCCTTTTACATAATGCAAGCTCTCCATCCTTTGAACAGAGATGCCATTCCTCATAAGCCCTACATTTTTGGGAAGGAGACCAAGACCGAGATCTAGAGATTAATGCTTTCTCATTGAAGAAGGAACCCGAGGTTTTGAAGTGGGGGACTCTTTTGCCAAAGGTTAGTGGGGAAACAGACTTTAAACCAGTATGCCTGGCCCAAGACATATATATGCCATGGCAGGCATTACACTAAGAAAACCTTTGTCAGGTTCTCAAACATGATGCCAGGTGATCTTAGGGTCTCAGGTGAATGGTAACCCCCACAATATGAATGGTGCCATTTGGAGCTGTGCAACCCTGAGGTATAAAGATGACATTAATTAAACTTCTGAGAGAGTGCATTCTAACATGGATGTGTTTGTGTGAACAAATCATGATTATTAGAACCAAAATGGTCCTGAGAGTTTACCTAGTTCAACCTGGTGATTTTAAAATGGATGAATTTTAAGATGGATGGATTTTAAGATGGACTTCATTTATTTTTTTTTTTTAATTAATTAATTAATTAATTTATTTTTGGCTGTGTTGGGTCTTCGTTTCTGTGCGAGGGCTTTCTCTAGTTGGGGCAAGCGGGGGCCACTCTTCATTGCGGTGCGCGGGCCTCTCACTGTCGCGGCCTCTCTTGTTGCGGAGCACAAGCTCCAGACGCGCAGGCTCAGTAGTTGTGGCTCACGGGCCTAGTTGCTCCGCGGCATGTGGGATCTTCCCAGACCAGGGCTCGAACCCGTGTCCCCTGCATTGGCAGGCAGACTCTCAACCACTGCGCCACCAGGGAAGCCCCAAGATGGACTTTAAAAGCCTAAATAATAGAAAGGGATTTCTTAAGGTCACATACATGGTGACAGAATTTGGACCAGCAACCAGGCTTCCTAAGTCCCACCGATTGCTCTCACCAGTGTGTATGCTGCTCTTCTATATGTGTAAGACCGTGAGGCCAGCTCCCTACTAGGAAAAGAAGTTCTATGAATGGCACTAAAGTGTTTGCATTCTTAACTTGTCTTTTGAAGGGTGAGGAGCAAGATGAGGGGGTTTCTAGAGGAACTGGTGTACTCAGAGGGTCTGGGAAATACTATCTGGTTTCATTATATCAACTCAGGAAGACCTAGGCTCACGTGAGTGCTGAAGCCTTTGCTAAGAATAAGGTGAATGGAAAGATAAGCTCAAAAGTTTAACAGGAAAAAATGTGAACATTGAAAAAAAATCTACCTCATTGCTCAGCAAACTCTAAGGCTACCCTCAGTGCTGGTGGATAAAACCCAAATGCTGGCAGATTTTCTTCTCATCACAGTCAGACTTGAGCACCCGCAATAACTTAATATATTGAAATAATGCAATTAAGCAGACTCCTCATGCCCAGCTTCCAGTCTCACTCACTTTAACAAATATAATTTGGGTGACATCATGAAAAACAACATTCTTCTTGTGAGTGGATGTAGATTACAAGAAAAATGATCACATGGCTTAGCCTTGGCAAGCAGAAAGAAAGCACTAAATTTGGCCCTTATGAAAATGTGTTCTGTAAATGGCTTGCACTTACACAAGTGATAGGGCTTGTTCAATACAGTGTGTGTTTGTGTGTGTGTGTGTGCGCGTGTGTGCTTGCATGTATGTGCCCAGGCATGTGACTCTGCCCAGCGTCCCCTTAATTCTAGGTCATAGATTTACAGGTGTCAACTCTCAAAGCAGCCTTATTTATCCCAAGTCCCTTGTTCTACAGATGATAAACACTGAGAATGAGAACTGGGCAGTGACTTGTCCGATGTCATGCAATGCATTAATGACAAAACCTGGGCTAAAACATAAATCTCCTGACTGCCAGTTCTGTACTCTCCCTTCTCTCCCTTACTTAGCACTGGGCTGATGTGATTGGGACACTCCTCCCAGGAGCCATCATAGTCAACTTTTGTCCTACCTCTGTAAAATCTATCTCTTTATTTTCTTTAAACAGTGGCTTTTGCCTGTTGTCCTGGAAACAATGTCTTGAAATCCTTGTCCCATACCAACAGGGATTGTCTGAAGCCTGGAACTGATCTGTATTAAGCTGCAAAATTCTCTACCCGCTCTGGCGACAAACCCCTGATGAGGCAGAAAGGTGAGCAGGAGAGCAGTGTGCATATAGTCACAAGAGGCTGTATGATGAGTACCCCAAATTTGAAGGCATATGATCCTTTGAAGTAGATGACAGTGGCAGAAAGGGAGTTTGGTGTGACCACTGTGACTGATTAATTCAACATTTATTGTCAACTTTATATCAGGTACTGTGGTATAGTGGAAGAACACAGCCTTTAACATCTGAATGAACAATTGAAATTCTACCTGGACCACTTGCTAGAGGTGGGATCTCAGTCAAGTCATCCCAACTCCCTGATACTTAGTTTCATCATTTATTAAATAGGAATAGTAATAGTATCTACTTTCTAGGGTTGTTGAGAGGACTTTAGATAAAATAGTATATGTTAAGTACCTATACAGTTTTTGGTATATAGTGAGTGTGGAATAAATTTTCTTTACCTGCTGTGTGGAATGGATAGATGAAGATGTAGTCCCAGACCTTAGGGAAAGTACAGCCTAAAAAGGGAAATAAACCATGTATTCAAATGACTGTTACATGTTTTTATAGTTTTGATTACTTTTCATCTCATTATAAGTGGCAAACACTGCTAATTACCTACTTAATAGGGAATTTCTTAATTCCTTAGTTTCTCCTGTACTAAAACTCCTCTGAATTTATTTGGGGATGTGATATGCCCATTTAAAATTTTTGATTTCTTGAGAGGCTTTGTAGCTAAAGGTAATCATGTGATACAGTTCTGGCCAATGAGGTGTAAGTGGAAGTCTACAGGGTGAGGCTTCTGGGAAAACGATAGTTTTCTTGACAAATCTGGTTGACTTGCTCCATTCAGTCTTTTCTCTTTCCATCCTGGAATGCATATGTTATGTCTAGAGTTGTAGCAGCCATGTTGTAACATGAGATATTGTGGGGGCGGCTGTATCTGCCCTGGACTGCATACCATCAGACTTCTGGTGTCATGAGAAAATAAACTCCTTTCTGGTTTAAGTCACTGGATTTAGGTTTATATTACGTGCAGCTGAACACAATTCTAACTGACACAGTAGAGTTTCAGAGATTTTTTTTCATGTGTACTGGAATTTTCCATTAGAATTTGAGGAAGTATAGTAATTATTCTCTAGAAAACCCATGCTTTTGGAGGTAGCTGGGCAGTTTCATTTGAGCCAGAAGTGAAAGATGTTCTCTGATCAGATATTTTAGCTCTCATTCCAATAAGAAGGATTTCATAAGATACAGAAGGTCATTGAAGCTCATGTTTGGGGTGTCTATCATCAGTGGGTCCACTGACAATAGGAATTTTGTTGTAGTGTCATCTTTGTTCTGGGTGTACTGATAGGTTTAGTATGGGAGGTAAAAGGTGAGGCCATGTCCTAGCTAATGAACAGTCCAGTAATAATGGGGCTAAACAATGAAAAGAGAGGTTCATTGTTTAAAGTATATTGATGATGGAAACTATTGTATGAACAACAGGGAACACTCTTGGAATTGTCTGGCTTTGTCTCTGACCAGCACTCCTAGGGACTCAAATCTTTTCTGAGGTGCCTTGGTGTCTCAGATTGTGGGGTGCCAGTATAAGCATCTGCCTTCAGGATAGCTTTTGATGTTTGTATCTCCTTTATACTCCAAAGAGTATAGTCTAAGGTAGAAAGGACTCAGTGCCTGAGGAAGGCACAGAGAAAGGGTATGGGAATTTAGATGCTGGGGAAATCCAGAAGACTTCTTGGCAACGGTGACATTAGAACTGGAACTTAAAGGATGGACCGTATTTGTACATGGGTAAAAGGTAGTGGGAGTGGGAAAAGGATATCCCAGGCAGAGGGGAAAAGAGTGAACAAAAGCAGAGGTGGGAAGTGTGGTCTTGTAGGATGAGTTGGGCTGATACTTTGGGATTTTAGAGACATTAAGGAAACCTCAAAATGACCTTATGCAGCTTCATTCAGCTCTGGAGTTTTCCCTGGGGTTGACAATCCATTCTAGTGCTAGGCAGCATGCAAACTAGATATGTCACCCCCTTCCCCATTCAAAACCACCATGGCCTCTCCTCACATTTATAACAACACCCACTTTCTATACTATGGAGTTAAGAAGAATATGTAGATACTATTTTTAACACTCATGTAAATTCTCTTTGAGGAGAGGTTAACAAAACACTGAAGTCAGATTCTAGAAAGTACAGATTAAAAAAACTAGATGTCAATGCTCAGCAACATTTTAGAATTGATTAGTAAACTGATGGATTGTGAGGATCCAGAAAAGGAAGGGATCACTAGGAGCCAGCTTACCAAAGGAAGTCAATTTCTTCTTTGGATGCGGTTACTTCTAGAGAAAGAGAACTCTTTGGTAATGATGTATATTGACTTCAGTAAATTTTCTCTGTGACATCTTTGTGTACAGAAAGCAGAAACATGGGTTGAATGATGGAACAGTACAAGAGTAATAATTTGAGCCCCCAACTCTTTGATTTATGTTTTTATGTCAGCCTAAAGGAGATCTCTAGTGCCACATTGGAGTTGGTCCTTTTCTAGTCAACATTTTAATCAAGGATATGGATGAAGACATAGACAGTGAGCTGATCAAATTACAGATGACAGAAAGCTGGGAGAAAGCTAATAGGCTGAATGTCAGAATAAAGATATAAAAAATTCTTGGACAGGCTGGAATAACAGGTCAAAACAAACACAATGACACTAAATAAGAACAAAATAGGTCCTGTTTTTGCAACTGCAAATGTCTAGGACAGGGAGATCTGACTGGATTTCAATTCTTGTAGCTAAGATTTGGGAGTTGTAATTGACAACAAACTCAGTATGAGCCAAAATTATGACGTGGCTTCTAAAAAAAGCTACTACAATCACAGGCTGCTTTTTCGGTATGCAGATCAAAGGAGGGCTAGCTCCAGGGTAATGTAGATCTTGAGAGACTTTCTACCCTTGATTTTCAGAGCACTGTACTCTACTGGTTCTCCTACTGGTGATTCTTCCGTCTCATTTGAAAACTTTTCTCTTGTCTCTCTCCCCCTTCCCAAGTTTTATTGAGGTATGATTGATAAATAAAATTTGCATGTATTTAAGGTGTAAAATGTGATGTTTTGATGTATGTATCCACTGTTAAATGATTACCACAATCAAGCTAATTAACATAGTCTTTCCCAGGGTTTAATTTTCGATTCTCTTCTCTTTTCAGTCTATATTTTGTCCAAGGGTAAGCTCATCTATTTCCATAGTTTTGGAGGTCTCCTATATACTGAGGACTCCCAAATCTGTATCCCTCTTCTTCATCTTCATCATCACTATCTTACCCCAGGCCTTTGTTGTCTCTCACCTAGACTACTGTAGTAGCCTCTTAACTGGTCTTCCTTCTGTACCATTCTCATTGCTTTTATTCCACCATCTATATAAACACTGGAGTTGTCTTTTTAAGTCAGAGACTAGACCCTGTCACTCCTCTCCTTTGATAATTCCTAAATAATTAAATCTAAAATCCTTAATCTGGCGTTCAAGGGCCCTCACAGTCTGGCCCCTGCTACTTTCTTCTGATGTCATCTCTTATTACATTTCTCCAGGAATCCTACATGTAATCATTCAATATCTGGTGAGCACTGTGGGCCAGGGCTACCATGCCATCTCCTTTAGTTGCAGCTGATTACTCACTCTTAGCTCAATAATTCACTTACTTCTCTTCCTTCATACCCTTGCTTATGATGTTCTCTCAGCCTGGATTGATCTTTGTTATCATTTCTATTTGCTGAAATGAAACTCACCCTTCAAGCCTTAGCTCTAATGCTATTTCTCTTTTAAGTTAGCCATGATCTCCCAATTAGATTGAATGGTTCTTTTCTTTTTAATCCCTTAGCTCTTTGCTTGCAGTTTATCATATTATTTCATTCCTCCTTGTTGGTAGTAATATTTATTATGTACCTATCTGTTAGTCCTCCTAGACTGTAAACTAAACCTTAATCACTATGCTATACTTTTAAGTAAATGTCTGTCTCTTTGTTAATTAAAGGCAACAGTACTTGTGATAGGTTCTGCTAAAGGGGTTTGGAGTATACCCTCAGTTAAGGAGTACTCTACCTTGCCCTATTTCTGGAATCCAGCATGCTGGATAAGAAGCATGAGGGATCCCCAGATGCTCTTCTTCAATACATAACTTACTTGGTGGACTGGGGAGTGTTCTTGGAGAAAGTAATTTGATCAATGCAATAAAAGAGCTGCAATGAAGGCATGCTAATAGGAATTGTCAGCAGTGAAGGCCTGGCTCCCACTCTCTGGAGGATGCCAAAAGCCTAATGAGTCTATTTGCAGGGAGGAGAAATGAAGGATAAGGACAATTATTTATACAGATGAGAACTTTCTTCCTCCCTATAACCTTCCTGAATGCCAGAGGGCTCCTGGCAGTCTACCAAACGCAGCTCTCCTAGAATGCTGTGAAGGTGAGGCTTTGAGGCCAAGAAGGGTGGGGAAGTGCAAAATCTCTTTGACATCGTGTGGATCTTCCCTTCCCTTAGACTTATATGTAGTTGCCTTTCCCAACTTCTCCTCGGAAAACTGCAATCAACAGATTCATTTCAGTGGTTGTCTCCGTACCTTCCAACACCTTACTTTAACCCTTAGGAATATCTTCCCTTAGCCAACCAGCCCCTCAAAGGGCTAAAAAAGAAGTTCACGAAGGGGTATTGGTGACTGATGTTAGCTTAGTTTGTTCTTCATGAGAGACTTGAAATTTTTCATGGACAATAACTAGGAGTGAAGGGTGAAGGATGGTGGCTGGGAATTTTCTCCACAAGTGGGAATAACTTTGTTGTTTCTTCTGATTATAAAAAATATTATATGCTTAATGGTAAAAGTTTAAACACTAAGAAAAGCATGAGTAAAAAAGTCAAAATTAACTAAAACCTTACCACCCAGAAAAAAATGGGCCATTAGCTTTATAGTGAACTTCTTTTCAGACATTTCTCTCCTTACACAAAACACATATACACATACATTCAAAATTTTATATAAATGAGAGTATAGTATATATCCTATTAGAATTCAATTCCATTCTCTTCCTAGTCGCTATGACAATGCCTGGTACATAGTAGATGCTCAATAAAAATCTGCCTAATGAATGAATATCCCATTTTGAAATATGCTTTAAAAACCTAATAATGCATCTTTCCATGTCAATATATATTAAATTCTTTGAAAAAACTATCTGCATTATATTTAATTGAACATAGAGTATTTTATTTAACTAGTTTCCTATTGATGGCATTTAAGTTTGTCTAGGTCTTTTTTTTAGAAACAATCTTGGGTGCACAGTTCTATTTTTTGTTTTGTTTTCTTTTTCTTATAAGCATCTTTATTACATGTGATTTTAAACATATCTCTAAATGCATTACAGAAGAGCTATCACATCCATTTCCTGAAATAAGAATAGTGTTAAAGTAGCTGGATGCATAGTTTTATACCTACATCTTTGCACAGTTCTCTGCCTGTCTTCTCCTTAGGTCACATTCTCATAATGGGAATCTGTTTCAAACGGTATGTGTATTTTGAATTTTAATACATTGCCACACTTCATTTCACAAATTGTAGGAAGACTTTTTAATCAACAAGGTCTTATATCACACAACTATCTACTTGTAAGGCTAGTCCCAGCATTCTAGGGCTCATATATAAACAAAAACATGCAGGAATACATGTGAAAGGGGACAAAGTTAGGACAAGAAAAAGAAAGTGGAAGGCCAGGAAACAAGTCACAGGGAACTACCAAAAGTATCAGATACTAGAATTTAGCCCCATTCCTTACCATACCAAAAATAATTAGGAGAGGTAGGAGTGGCCAGATGGTAGAGTAGGGAGACTCTGAGCTCACTTCCTCCCACAGGCACACCAAAATTATAACTACTTACAGAGCAACCATTGATGAGAAAAACTGGAGGACTAGCAGAAAAGATCTTCTGCAAATAAAGATATAAAGAAGGAACCACAACAAGATGAGTAGGAGGGGCAGAGATGCGGTATAGTAAAGACCCAGACCCCTAGGTGGGCAACCTACAAGTGGGAGGGTAATTACAATTACAGAGGTTCTTCCCAAGGAGCAAGGGGTCTGACCCACACATTGGACTCCCCAGTCTGTTTGGCTTGAAGCCCGGGGGGTGGGGGGCTTACTTTTGGGATATCCAGAGGGCTGTGGGAAATAGAAAAGGCACTCTTAAAGGACACACACAAAATCTCACCCACTCTGGGGCCCAGGGCAGAAGCAGTAATTTGAAAGGGTCCTGGGTAAGAACACCTACTGATCTTGGAGAGCCTCCTGGAGGAGCAGGAAGCAACTGTAGCTCACCCTGGGGATATAGACACTGGTGGCAGCCATTTGGGGAGCTCATTCTACCATGAGAACACTGGTGCTGGCAAGTGACATTTTGGAATCCACTCCCTATCTTATTAGCATAGGGACACAGCCCCACTCACCAGCCTGTCATCACCAGTACTGGGACACCTCAGGCCAAGCAACTAGCCAGGCAGGGATACAACCCCTTCCACCAGCAGGCTGGCTGCCTTAAGATCTCCTGAGCCCACAGCCACCCTCAGATCTGGCCCTGTCTACCAGAGGGCCCAGGACCCTGACCCACACAACAGTGCACTCGCACTAGATTAGAACCCCCAGATCTGCAGGCAGAGACTCTGGGACCTGGCTCCACCCATCAGTGGGCAGGCACCAGCCCCAGGACCCCCTGGGCCCTGGCCCTGCTCACCAGAGGGCTGAAACACCAAATCTAGGACCCCAGGAGTCCTGCAGCCAGAGATACCTGGACACAGCTCCACCCAGCAGAGAGCCAACACTAGCCCTAGGACCCAGTCTCACCCATCAGTTGGCAGGCACAAGCTGGGATTCCCTGGGCCCCAACCTCACCCACCAGAGGGTGGATGCCAGCCCCAGGACCACTGTATACCTACAGCCTGCTATGTCAGGATCCAACCCACCCACTAGCAGTCTGGCACTAGCCCAGGGACCCCTGGGCCTCAGCTGTGCCCACTAGCAGGCCAACACCAGCTCTGAGACACCTTGGGCCACTCAGCCAGCTGCCCTGGGATCTGGCCCTACTCATCAGTGGGCTGACACCAGCTTTGGGGCACCCTGGACCCTGTAGCCAGAAACCCTGGGAGCTGGGTCTGCCCACAAATGGGTTGGCATTAGCCCTGGGATGCCCCTGGGCCCTGGGCCCACCCACCAGCAGGCTAACACCAATTCTGAGACACCTTGGACCCCTCAGTCAGCCACTCTGGGATCCAACCCCACTCAACAGGGGGCCAGCATCAGTTGATTTCTGACATAGCCAGACCATGCAGCTGGCTATGTCAGGAATCAGTCTCTCACCAGCAGGCCTACAATAGATCTGGAACCACTGGCCCCACAACTATCCACTCCAGAACCCGACTCCACCCACCAGGGTGCTTGCACTAGCCCTGGGACCCCATAGGGTTTCATAGCCAGCAGCCCTGTAACACAACCACCCACCAGCAGCTAGCTGCCTCTGCACAAGGGAGGGCCTGGCAACCAATAGGACTGGGGGCCAGACCTGCCTACCAGACCACCCACAATAGTCATCTCACACAGAAGGACCCACACAGTTCACATAAGGGGTACCACTAGAACATGTAGCTCTGGTAACCAGAGGGGAGTGCCCTGCTGGGATGCATAGGATGTCTCCTATAAAAGGCCAATTCTCCAAGGTCGTGAAATGTAACCAACCTATCAGATACAGAGAAATAAAAACTGCAAGTTAGGCAAAATGAGGCCACAGAGGAATATGTCCCAAATGAAGGAGCAAGATAAAACCCCAGAAGAAGAACTAAGTGAAGTGGAGATAAGCAATCTACTCAGTAAAGAGTTCAAGGTAATGATCATAAAGATGTTCAGAAAACTCAGGAGAAGATTGGGTGAACAGAGTGAGAACCTAGAAGTTTTTAACAAAGAGTTAGAAAATATAAAGAACAACCAAACAGAGATGAATACAATAACTTAAATAAAAAGTACACTAGAAGGATTCAAGAGTAGATTAGATGATACAGAGAAATGGATCAGTGAGCTGGAAGACAGAGTAGGGGAAATCACTGAAGCTGAGCAGAAAAAAGGAAAAAGAATAAAAAGAAATAAGGATAGTTTAAGAGACCTCTGGGACAACATCAAGCATACTAATGTTTGCATTATAGGGGTTTCAGAAGGAGAAGAGACAGAGAACATACTTGAAGACATAATAGTTGAAAATTTCCCTAACCTGGGAAAGGAAACAGGCATCCAGGACCAGTAAGCACAGAGAGTCCCAAACATGATCAACCCAAAGAGAAATACACCAAGACACATTGTAATTGAAATGTTAAAATTAAAGATACAGAAAGAATAATAAAAAGCAGCAAGGGAAAAGCAAAAAGTTATGTGCAAGGGAACTCCTATAAGGCTATAAGCTGACTTTTCAGTGGAAACTCTGCAGACCAGAAGGGAGTTGCACGATGTACTTAAAATGATGAAAGGGAAAATCCTACAACCAAGAATACTCTACCTGGCAAGGCTTTCATTCAAATTTGATGGAGAGATTAAAAGTTTCACACACAGGCAGAAGCTAAAAGAGTTCAGCAGCACAAAACTAGGTTTACAAGAAATGTTAAAGGGACTTCTCTATGAAGAAAAGGTCACAACTAGAAATATGAAAATTACGAAAGGAAAATATACAGTAAAGATAGTAAATCAACTACATATGAAGCTAGTAGGAAGGTTAAAATACGAAAGTAGTAAAATTATCTACATCTACAATAAGTAGTTAAGGGATACAAAAAACAAAAAGATGTAAAATATGATGTCAAAAACAGTAAATGTGGGAGGTGGGGAGTAAAAATGCAGGGTTGTTAAAATGTATTTGAACTTAAGAGACCAGCAACTTAAAACAATCATATATATATTGCTATATATAAATCTCATGGCAACCACAAACCAAACCAAAAATCTATAATGGATACACAGACACACAAAAAATAAGGAATCCAAACATAACACTAAAAATAGTTATCAAATCACAAGGAAAGAGAGCAAAAGAATAAAAATGGAACAAAAAAGAACTACAAAAACAACCCCAAAACAATTAAGAAAATGATAAGTACCTACCTATCAATAATTACTTTAAACATAAATGGACTAAATGCTCTCATCAAAAGACATAGAATGGCTGAATGGATAAAAAACCAAGACCCATATATATGCTGCCTATAACAAACTCACTTCAGATCTAAAGATACACACAGACTGAAATTGAGGGGATGGAAAAGGTGTTCCACGCAAATGGAAAAATAAAGCTGGGGTAGCAACACTTGTATCAGACAAATCAATTTTAAAACAAAGAGACAAGAGACAAAGAAGAACATTACATAATGACCAAGGGATCAACCCAAAAAGAAGATATAACAATTGTGAATATGTATGCATCCAATATAGAAGCATCTAAATACAGAAAGCAAGTATTAATAGACATAAAGAGAGAAATTGACAGTAAGACAATAATAGTAGGGGACTTTAACACACCACTTACATCAATGGACAGATCATCCAGACAGAAAATCAATAAGGATATACTGGCCTTTTAATAACACAT